>NC_064923.1:294863882-295166761 GCF_023897955.1 Schistocerca gregaria
AAACAAGAGAATCTAGATTGCAAGTTTATTGTGTTTATACCGAATACCAAGATGCGTTTGTCAAAGTGAATCGGAAAATGCTATGAGAATCACAAAAGTAAGTGGCAATTCCAGAACAACTGATTACGGATATTCAGTTATTATAAAAAATAATAAAAAAAGTCGTAATATAGGGAATGCGACTGTCTGCCGATACTAATCAAGGAGTTAGACATGAATGCCGATCTTCGACCACCTCTTTCAATGTTTATATCGAACATATCATTCATAAATAGTTAATTAAATGACATATTGAGAATTGACGATTTTCATTTCATAAAGGTGCTATTTGCTGATGATCAGCTTATTATAGGAGAATATGAAGAAAAGTTTCAATTTTCAATATGGAAAGTGAGTCAAATTGCCGGTAAATACGGAATGAGAAAATTGACAGATTACAAAAGGTGACGACTTTACAAAGATTGCAGCCATAAGAGCCAAAATAGTTATAGATGCACAAACAACTGAGCAAGTGAGAAGTATTGCAAAGTAACAGCGTTGCCTTTGCTTCCGTACGGTGGTGATTGTTGGACCCTAACACCTGACAAATTATGATGAATCGCGAGCCAAGTACTTAGAGATGAAGTTCCTCCGCTTTGTCTGAGGTGATAACTGAGCATCTGACATGCCCCTGTGGATGCCAGAATTATCGGCATCAGTTGGGCTGGGCTCGTATGCTTTAATAAAATTGTAGCGTAACGGATTGATATTAAGACAGGAGTGCCTGTCTAATCATTAGAAATGGATGTTCCACCTCAAGAAAGATATAAAACAGCGAGATAATCTAACTATGAAGTGAAACTCTGGTCCAATTTTACCCCTATGATGTTTCCTCTTCAGAATCCCGAGGCGAAGTGATCTCGCCAGAATATTCAGACCAAGTGTTTTCTACTAAAACAGACTTCTCTCTCCAAGTTATCGCAGTTCCTGTGTGCTAATGAATAAGGTTCTGCCAAATGCTGCCCAGTGATATATTTGTTAACAAAATAACTTGTCCCCAATATAGCCTAAGTTTTACAATGTAACCTCTTGTATAACTCTCAAGTTTCCTGTTCTTAAACAGTTCTGTCGTACACAAGAATTCTTCTATTAAGTTTTCTCCTCATCCAATGTCCTAGTCTGTTCTTCGGAATTTCTTCGAAACTGGAGTACTGGCTTCTCTGTCTCAGCTGTTTCTTACGATTAACCAATAAGGGGAGCTCTCTTACCACTTTTTAGACAAGAGGATGTTCACCCCGCGTAAATCAGTGCCAGAAAGCCGGCCCATTGCTGTACAAAAGCAGAAAAGGATTCCGGAACATAATGCAGCTGCTTCGCTTCTCATGGACCATCGGTGACTGACTTCCCCTTCAGAATGCTCTACCTGTTGGTAAAAGCAAAGTTCTTTTGACCAGACGGTACAGCTAGCAGAAAGCAAGATTTTACACTAGCGCAGGTACTCGTCATGGCCCATTATACGACTACTCTGAATGGTGACAAGGACGTAATATTTATTGCACAGAGCGCATTTTGTGAAGAACTGCTGGAATGCGACTCCCAAGCGCTTGGGCTAAACAATGTTTGGACTGTAGCAATGACCTTGCAGCGAGCGAACACTTCTCCTCATCCCTTGCACTTTCTCCTCTGAAAGGTGAGCCGAGTGGCACAGGGGCAGATATGGTGTTGGCGGGCGAGGAGGGGGAGGAGGGGGGACATCGAGTAACTGTCCTGGGCCTTCCTGGCCACCGTGGTTCATCATGTACTCTAACTACAAAAACTCCACATGCAAAACTGCCACCAGAAAGGAAAAGGAATTCATATAAAATTAAATAGTTTGATCTTGATAATTACCTAAGTTACTTATTCCTATCATTAAATACTTTTTTTAATTCACAGGGATAGAATTCAGACTGTGATGAATTTCAATCAGTTGTGAATGAAACATGAGAGGTGCCAGATAACAATGGACTGATTCTTGTAATTTGTAGTGGGGTATTCATTGATGGACCATAAAATAGACACCGATGGACGAGAACTAAATGTTGAATCCTGATACGTGGTATTTACTGGAATTGAGGAAAACGTGGAAAGGAGGTCCCACCAATATAATTTTCTTTTCACATAACCTGTTTATTTAACAATATTTACAAATCGAATCATTTAACCATAAAAATTCTTTAACAAAATGAACAAATTTGCAAAATTCCTTCAACCTGAAACCTTACGTTGAATAAGCTTTTCAAATTAGCAAAAAAAAATCTTTGATCACAAGAGTATCTAATTACTCAAAAAAAGATGACGTAACTTTTAATTTGAAAGCTGTATGTCGAAAGGTCCGGGGTTAAGATACGCACCTGTGCTTAAAGGTTAAACAGATTAGCAAACAAGATGACAAGGAAAGGCTTACATCAAGGCAACCAAACTCTTAATTTCAGTCGACATCCAATGTGCGACTAGATCCCAATCCGTCCCTTCTGACAATTGACTAAAGCCCTGGTGGCAGTTGGCTGTTAATATTTTGAAGGTTAAACTGATTGTCAGTTATTAAGACCGCTCTGAAGGAACGTCTTAAAACATCACTTATGAACACTTATTACAAGAGAGCTCACTTGACGGAACCACAAGATCCAGCTAAAACATAACAACAAAAACCCGGTCTTTAAAACACGGAAACGAACAGCTTAGTACAACAGCGTGTTCAGATTATAATGAATGACAGAGAAATGCAATTAGAATTAAAAAATGGCATCGGTTAGCAGCTAAATCTAACCACAAGGTATCTCTTTTGTTTGACGGCAACCTGTGCCTTACTACAATTGTTCCAGCTGAATTTACAACCAAGAGCTGATTAATTATAACATTAATTATCGGATACAAACCAGAAAGGAAAGGCAATACCATAACGGGACAAATTTTCAAAGTACAACTAGTATCTTAGAACAATAATACTGATTATATTTATGATCAAAGAGCCGACCGAGTAAAACACTGAGGATCGGGTACAGACCAGAAAATAACAAAGAGGGCAGGTAGGTAAAGGAACAAATCACCAAGAGGATTGCAGAATATTAGTCCCCTTCATCAGCAAGCAGTTCCATGGATCCACGGTACGTCGCAGCGGTTATTGAGTGGTGCCGATGACAGCCAGATAAAAGAGGGCAGCCAGGCCGCGAGCGGTCGACCGACACGAATGTTGCCAACCAACCGGCGGAGTGTCGGCGTGCTTCTTGTAGTCGACGCTGACCTCGGTGAAGAACTCCGGTATCTTCGCTCTGCGCAGGCCCTCCTTCCGCAGCACGTGACTTCGGCCGCTCGGACCTCGTGACCACCTCTTGTCGCAACGCTACCGCCAATCCCCAACTTCGCGCCTCTCCTGGGGACAGCGAACCGAGTATATATGTCGACAAGCAAAGACCTTCGAAGGACACAACTCACAGATACCTACTCTTCCTCACAGATATTGGCAATGGGGCCCCAAGGGTGATAGACTATAATACACCTGATCCAGTGACGCCAGATAAAAAAGTTTACTAATTCAATGGCACCACGGCTCTAACTCATAACAAATATAACTGAAAAATACCGAGAGGACTGGAAAGACTGTGTCCAGTGTGTTTCTAATGAAAGGAAAACTGAAGCTGCAACGCAGTATAACTCAACAGAAAAGAGAAACCTTGGTTGTCCCGTAAAGAGATGGCTTGGCAATTATGCAACAAAAAAGATTGACAGACCCCAAACCTTGAGGAGAATTATGATGATTTCGCTCAAATAGGAAGAAATCATGGAACATACATGAACATACAGATCAAAAAAGAAAAGTAGGGGGCCAGTAATGGTGCAGACCAGTAGAACATCTAGTATTACCTAACGGTATTAACTGAGCTGCTCTGTAGAAGCTTCTCTGGCCAGGATACTGTTACTGCTTAATTCCGATGTATCTCATTGTCCCAGTGTATACATATGGATCCGCAAACGGCTATGTGTATGTCTGATTAATAGATGCCTATTTTTCGGGGTCTTATGCACTAGCAACCGTGGGATGCTTCAACTGTCAACGGCATTTAACTTTTTGTTTATAAAACTTACGAAGACGATGTAGCCACACGGGCAGCACATTTCACAATGAGCGAAGATCGAAACCAGGTAACAGTGTAGCATAAAGTGCTGTTTTATAACAGCATCCTCGTGGAAACGATATTATCCTTCAACTTCATCGAGGCTGTGGAGCTCAAGCAGAAGATGTCTCCATATCATCTATGTTTATCTAGAAGGAAAGAAAAACCCTATCTTTTGCAATTGGATGCTTCGCGTATTCAAAAGGGGTATAATGAGGGATTTTAATTTTTCTATGGTTTACATGTAGCCATGTGCTCTTCTGCATGCACTAGATGCATACATTGCAGGTTGTCCACATATAGGTCAAATTCCTACAATATACTACACATAAACTTCCCTGTTGCACACTGCACATGAGCAGCGGGGAAAATAAAAGAAATTGTGTAGTTTTGCTTACCACAGAAAAATGGAAGCTAAGGCTGATACCCAACTTGAATAGGCGAAACAATTCTGGTTAGAGACAAAATAACAATTTAGTTACAAAGGGTTGAATTTTTCTTACCTACTAGATAACCGCAACTGAAATAGTAACTGAGGAAGAATGACGTTTCTTCTCTAGCTGTTTACTATTTTAAGTTTGATACTGAATAATACATCAAATTAATAATAAATACATCATACAATGCTTGCCACTAACACTGATAAAATTCGTCCACACCTGGAGGATGTGGCATCGTAACCTAGTGGTGACTACTCTGAAATCTGGCTGCAACTCGCAAAAGCCAATTCTTGTCACTAACACTGCAACACAAGGAAGGATAGTTAGTGAGCAAAATTTCTTTATTGTAGGTTTATTTTACTTCTTTATTTAACGTCAACTGATTAGAGCCGTCAGGTGGATCATGGTTTCATAAATACAATATTTATTTACGTTATAATTACCGAAAAAGAACAGTTTTAACATAGCAAATACTGTTAAAATGATTTGAGCGCCTGAAGTGGCAACTAGAGTAAATCATATTATGAGCGAATACAGTTAATGAAGGCAGTACTTGTATTACTGCATCCGCTGCCACTAAAAATGATAATAGTAATAGCAACAATAATAATAATGATAATAATAATAATTATAATTATAATTATAATGAAAATCTTGGTGCTTGTCTGTACGCAACCAGAATGGTTGCGCATGTGATAGTGAAATATGAATGAAATAGTCGAACATCACACATATGACGAACACAGGCATTTGTAACCAGTTCCAGGTGCCGAGAGCTTTACTGAGAATGTCCTTAATTATAATTATAATTATAATTATAATGGCAAAAAAACAATAATTACAGTGGCAATTACAAAAAGAATTTACTCTGGCAAAAGATGGCTGTTTCTAATATAGCGAGTTTTGGGAAAAAGAAATTTGAAGTGACTGCACTAGCTGAGAATAATGGAAGAAGAGGAACATGTGGGTGGAAAGAAGCGTGTACCAGGTTAATGAATGCGTATAGCGACACTGGTAATCCTTATTGTTGGTGTGGTATATATGTCATTAACTGTCTTTTAGAGCCGGGAATCTTATTCATTTCTCTAATGTCACAAGGGAGAAGGGGGGTTTTTCTGGCGTCGGGTTCCTGCTGCTAACAAGGGCTTCAACAAAGTCACTGAACGATGGAGTGGGACAGACAGGATTTTTCTCTGATGCGAAAGGATATTTAAGTGACGTTGTTCGGACAAGAACGTCAAGGTCGAGGAGAATCATGATAGACAGTGTACGTTGATAAGACAGTGGAGAAGAAGGTGTGGAAATCTTCGTGCTTGTCTGTACACAACCAGGATGGTTGCGCATGTGATAGTGAAATATGGATGAAATAGTCGAACATCACACATATGACGAACACAGGCATTTATAACCAGTTCCAGGTGCCGAGAGCTTTAGTGAGAATGTCCTTACAGTACAACATCGCTGTAATCAGCAGTTACAAATACAAGTACATGCACAAGTTTCTTCTTGAGGTGAAGAGTGAATAGCTATTTACACTTTTGCAGAGCATGGAGAGATACAGGTGCCTTCCGGCACACTGCAGTTAGGTGCTCAATCAATTTTATTTTTGTTTCGTCAATCATTACTCCTAGGTTTTTGACTGGTTGAACTTTAACCCTATATCCTGCACCCATTTTGATAGTTCACACAGATCGGTACAGATATTCTCGAAAGCTGTCTTCAGATTCTAGAGGATCGTATGAAGAGTAAATGTAGAAATTCCTAGATAGAGGTATATTATTCCATGTTTTGTCAATTCTGTGCCACATTTTACCATTCATAGCGGCTGATGAACGGACGTCAACCAGTATAACTGATGACCAGGATGTTAATGGACGGAAGACAAAGAGTACGTGTTGGCTAATCGAACATCGCCTGTTTCAAGGTGGTCCAGTACAGCATAAGATACATGCGGTCTTCCGTTGTCTCACTAAAATATATCACAGAGGCCATGAAAATATAGCGCGCCACCTGCCCTAACACGTCGTGAATGTAACAGCTGTGCAACGCAGGGGTCATCGTGTTCTGTCGCAGTTATACGACATACCATTAGGCCAGGTGGTAGACCCATATGTCTCTGACAAATGCAGTCTGACAACGTTCGTTCTTCGCGCAGCTTCCACACATGGTTACGTCGATTGTGACGCTTGCACAGAGGTGGGACTCATCTGAAACGACAACGTAAAACCACTTATGTGTTTCCTCTTCGAGCGCATTACTGCTGTCCGCCTCATTCTACTGATGAATCATGGGAATTATATGTACCGGCTGTCGGGTTTCGTTATTTTAACACCTTTCATAATAAGGAATATTGATAGCAGGTTGATTGCACATCCTGTTTTGTATTACAACAAAAAAATTCAAACATACGCCCTGCGAGTATTGTACCGTTACATGCATTTTTTTTAAATTAAAATACACTGTTCAAAAGAATTATGGAATCCATGTATCAACGTCCGGTATGTTAGATCCAAGATAATACTACAGGCTTGAGATCTTCGCTTTCAGAGCTAGTAACAATTAGCACCATTCGTCATTTACTGGCTGCGTTACGCGTTACACTATCAGGGGATCCCTCAGAAGGAACTGAATACTTGTGTCCCAGTGTTTTCTAGTGAGATGCACAGATGTCGTTTGTGGACATTATATTCAGCCGAACACATGAAATGTGACATCTGAATACAGGGAAAACTGCAAGGGTGTTCCGTTTGATTCAAGAAGGGTAGACTTTCGGTCGTGTTGCTGCAGATACCAAAGCCTCTCGATGTGCCATCCACAGGTTGTGGGTTCGCTACAGGGAAACAGTAGACAAGACGATTTGGACAGATTTGCCGACGCATTACAACACAACGTGAAGACTGACATGTGGCCACCTTTGTGATGCGGCGTCGTACGGATATCGTCAGAGCACTACAAGACGTCCTTAGAAGGGCCACTGAAGCCGCTACATCCGATCAGACTGTAAAGAATAGTTTACGAGAAAGGACCTTATCACCCTGACGTCGTCTTCGAGTACCCCGCTTGACACGACAGTATCTTCCAGATCGCCTTCAGTTCTGCCATTTCCATATCAACTGGTAACATCGTCACAGGTGAAACTTACTATTCACAGACGTTTCTAGATATTCACTGACCCCTAGGCGACGGCCATGTTCATGTGGCGAGACCAGTAATGTGCGGTATCTACCAGACGTTTTCCAGGAAATCGACAGATTTCCAACGTTATTTGGTGTTGTGTGGAGGCTTCCGTGTTGACAGCCATTTTGGTCTTATTGGCCGTGGTAGCGTCATAACCCGGCAGTAAATCGAACAGACCCTACTGGACCATGTCATGACTACTCCATATGGTGGTGGCCCTCAATTCCTTGTAATGTCAGGGTCTATGTGGCGACGTCAGCATGAATGTCTTACGAAACCTGGACATAGAAGTAAACGAATGGCCGATAGCGAGTCCCGACCACAACCCCAGCGTGCATATATGGGACATGCTTGTCTTAAGTTTCGTAATCGTTATGTTTCCTCACAGACACACCAAGAACTCTTATGGGTTCTCATTGAAGAATGGGAATGGAAACCACAGGTTGACCTCGGCATATTTATACAGAGCATGCAAGGCAAGTGTCAGGCAGTGATAAACACTCACGGAGGACATTTTGGCCATCAGGTGCAAATCTAGTGCTGAGAATGCAACAAAGACGCATAGAAATTTCTCATTATGTTCTGGATTAGGAAAGGGTGAAGGTCAGATAAATGAGTAAAGCCTAATGTTGATTTTATTATCAACTACTGCTTGTACAATTTGTTCCATACATGCCACCAAGAACTTCGACGACATGCTGAATCCTTAAAGCGTCACAATCAACAGCTGACAGCAGCATTTCTGGTGGGAAATGAGCTTCAGATCAGGTAGAGAGCGAACAAGTTCCGGTAAACGCGTTCTTTTAGGTAAACTCAGAGCCACAAGTCACACGGATTCAGATGTCTTGCAGGCAATGTATCTCTGGAAGCAACGCGTTCGTGGAAGGATGCATAGTGCAAATCTTTTACCGTGCGAGCGATACGAAGTGCTGACACATTTTGGATGGAAACAGCGGTTTCCATACAGTTGGGCTCATCTAAAGCACAAATTACACGCTTTACAGGCACATCTTCGACATGAAATCTGATTAACTGGAGTAGAAGTGTTTCAGTTATCAGTTTCATTACGAACTCAGCCCCAACAATGTGCGAAGACTTGTCTGGCGGCGCATAGGACAACGGTGGGATACCACACTGACGCTTTCCCTGAAGTGATGGTCTGAGCTGCCCTTTCGTTTCACAGCTCTCCTTTGGTTGTCATCCGAGGCACACTTAGAGCAGAGTGGTACGTCAACGATATTCTACGCCCCGTTTGTCGCCCTTCGCCGCAAGCAAGCCTACCAACAAACTGCAGGAACTCAAAAATGGTTCAAATGGTTCTAAGTACTATGGCACTCAACATCTGAGGTCATCTGTCGCCTAGGCGTATAACTACTTAAACCTAACTGCCCGAGGCAGGATTCGAACCTGCGACCGTAGCAGCAGCGCGGTTCCGGACTGAAGCGCCTAGAACCGCTGGGCCACAGCGGCCGGCGAACGCTGACACGCTGAATCAATGATGTATTTAGGGACAGAGACGGCAAACAAACTATTAAGCAGGTCGTCCTAATGTTTTGGCGTATCAGTGTATTAAATGTGTGTGAATATCATTAATATACTATGTCCTTACAAGCGGCAACAACGTGCAAATATCCCGCCTTACTCTCCAAGGCCACCGCACTGTCCTGAGGATATTTGCCTTGCTGCAAGCAAACCTATTTTACGATTCAATTTGCGTAATCTTTATGAATAATCCGCATGGGCAAGCCAGTATTATCTCTGTCCTCTCGGGCGCTACTCATGTGAAGCTGCTGAAATACTGCGTGACTGTGAGTACGGTCCCCCTGAGTCCATCGACTGAATATTACCAAGAGAGACGTGCGATGAGAATCAACGCGAGCAGCAAAACACATGACAATAAGCCGGTGTGGTGTCGAATTGTCACACTTGCTTGTAGACTTATTTCCAACTTACACGAGGCATAACAAGACCTTCTTACACAAAAAAAAAACAAAGTTCAAATGCGATTCCTGTACGTGAAATCATTCGTTATACACAGAACGTACATGGGGTGAGCCTTGCTGCGGCTGGTCCCGGCGGAGGTTTGAGTCCTCCCTCGGGCATGGGTGCGTGTGTGTTTGTCCTTAGGATAATTTAGGTTACGTAGTGTGTAAGCTTAGGGTCTGATGACCTTAGCAGTGAAGTCCCGTTGGATTTCACACACATTTGAACATTTTTGTGAGCCTTGCCCGTTTAGTGCGGGCGTTCTGAAATTCCAATCATTTGAGCCTCCTGGCGTTTACGTACTTCATGCTACAGTGACGGTAGTTGCCTGCCGTCTTCAAGAAGTTGAAATTGTAATGACCATAACCATGTATCGCACCTGCTACTGGAATGAATATTTTAGAATAGTAGGTGACAGCTCTTGAAATCGAAAGTACCATGATAGAAATATCGTTAATAACCTCAGCAAATTGTGTTCAAATAGTTAAAATGGCTCCGAGCACTATAGCACTTAACATCTTAGGTCATCAGTCCCCTAGAACTATTTAAACCTAACTAACCTAAGGACATCACACACATCCATGCCCGAGGCAGGATTCGAACCTGCGTTCGCAGTGGCAGCGCGGTTCCATACTGAAGCCCTACAACCGCGCGGCCACAACGGCCGGCCGCAAACTGTGTCAAACGCTCAAACGTATTCAGTGTTGTATTGGATGTTTACGTGGAAAAGGCATCGAAACTGCTCTACGCTGATCAGCCAGAACATTAGGACCAACTACCTAATAGCCGATATGTCCACCTTTGGCTTGATTAACAGCGGCGGCGCGTCGTAGCGCGGAACCGAGCGAGGTGGCGCAGTGGTTAGCACACTGGACTCGCATTCGGGAGGACGACGGTACAATCCCGTCTGCAGCCATCCTGATTTAGGTTTTCCGTGATTTCCCTAAATCTTTTCAGGCAAATGCCGGGATGGTTCCTTTGAAAGGGCACGGCCGATTTCCTTCCCAATCCTTCCCTAACCCGAGCTTGCGATCCGTCTCTAATGACCTCGTTGTCGACGGGACGTTAAACACTAACCACCACCACCACCGTAGCGCGGAAGCAGTATGGCCTCGGTAGTTCTCTAGAGGGAGGTGGCTCCAGAACTACACACACAAGTAACCTAAATTGTATAAGTCCTGGGCAAGGAGGCGATGAGTTTTGACGCCATGTTCTATCATATCATACACGTGTTCGATCCCATTCAGATCTTACGAATTGACGATCAGCACGTCAACTGGAACTCGCGACGGTGTTCATCAAACGGCTCCTCCACACTCGCGATCTTGTAATACGGCACAAGTATGTTGCTGAAAATTGCTACTGACGTCAGGAAACACGATCGTCTGGAAGGGGTATTAGTGGTCTGCAACCAGTGTATGATACTCAGTGGCCGTCATGGTGCCTTGAACGAGCTGCACTGGACTCATGGGTACCAACATGAATGCTCGTTAGAGCATATGGGACCGTCGCTGGATTGTCTCCTTCCCGCTCTAGAGGTGTCAATGAGCTGTTCCCCTGGAAGACGACGGATTCACAACTTCTCATCTGCGTGATGAAGAAGGTAACAGGATTCATCCGACCGGGCAACGGTCTACCATTGTACCAAGGTCCAGCGCCGATGCTCACGTGCCCATTTAAGTCGTAGTCGCCGATGTCGTCATGTTAACATTGTCACATGCATGGGTCGTGAACTTCGTAGTCCCATTGTAGGAATGTTCGGTGCACTGTGTGTTCAGAGATACTTGTGCTCTGCCTAGCACTAAAGTACGATGCTAGTTCCGCCACAGTTCGCCGCCTATCCTGTTTTACCAGTCTGCCCCCACTACGACGTCTGAACATGATTTCACGACCGATGACCATAGCAGTCTGGTCCCTTTAATCCCACAAACCAACCAACCATGATTTCACCTTGGTTTCGCCACGTGTTGAAGAAACTCACCACAGCACTCTTCGAACAGCTGAAAAATCGAGCAGTCTCCGAAAGGCTCGTGCCGAGTTTCCAAGCCATCAAAATCAGCCCTCGGTCTAAGGTAGATCGCGCGCCCTTCACGTTCTACAACGGACAGCACGGTCTCTGATACTACATGCATCGTGAGTGTCTCTCTGACTTCCAGTCATTCCTCACCATGTGGCGGTGCTACCTCATGGACGCGTTTATGTCGATAGCAGCTCGGTGGTTATAACAAATGGCTGATAAATGTATAAAGTGTTGGCTTCCACGTAGAGATCACCACTTTAGTACTAACTAGAAAATTTCATGTCTAACGTGGTCAAAAATATATTAACTTTGACTATCATGAACAGCTGTCGAACGCTGTTAAGGATATTATTTATTATTTAAAGATTCTTGTGATTTGAATATCATCATGAAAAATGGAATGAAATTTTTACTCTGCTGTGGAGTGTGCGTAGATATCCTACTTCTTGGCATATTAAAACTGTGTACGGCACCGAGACTCGAACAGGGGACCTTTCCCTTTCGCGTTAAAGTGTTCTACCATCCGAGCTAACCAAGAACGACTCACGCCTCGTTGTCACAGCTTTAATTACGCCAGTACCTCGTCTCCTACCTTAAAGCTGTGCGGACGCGGCGTGGGTAGTGCTTGGGTAACTCAGTTGGTAGAGCTTTTGCCCGCGAAAGGCAAAGTCCCCCGTTCGAGTCTCGGTGCGGTACACAGTTTTAATCAACCAGGAATTTTCATATCTACGCACACTCTGCTGCAGAGTGAAAATCTCATTCTGGAAACATCCCCCAGGCTCTGGCTACGCCATGTCTCCGCAGTATACTATCTTCCAGGAGAACTAGTTCTGCAAGGTATGCAGGAGAGCTTCTGCGAAGTGTGGAAGGTAGGGGACGAGGTACTGGCGGAATTAAAGCTGTGAGGACGTGGCGTCACTCGTCCTTGGGTAGTTCAGTTGGTAGAGCACTTGCCCAAGAAAGGCAAATGTCCCGAGTTTGAGTCTCGTTCCGGGACACAGTTTTAATCTGCCAGGAAGTTTCAGCCTATAAAATGAATTAACAAGTATTCATTATAGAGAAAATTTCTTGGTACACTACGAGCTGCAAGAACCTAGTTTCTGTGCCCTGAGCCACTAATGAAGTATTGGAAGCGAGCCACGTAGCGTGGTCTGCATTTGGTATATCACTTTGCAGTGACAACTAGAGACTCATAAGGAATGTAGTGAGTCAGAAACAGACATAGAAACAGGCGTGCCCTCGTTAAGCTTTTTTCTCGTTATGTCAGAGCCAGAGGGCGTATCTTATTTTCCAGCTGAATTTCTAGCAACTCGTGACCGTAGCGGAGCACAGAGGCCATCTGCCGGTACGGGCGGCAGAGGCCCGGGCGGCTTTCAGTGGTATCGGCATTTGCACAGCGGGATCGCCACTCCCATTACAGGCAGGCGCTTCCTCGTTAAGCGCGCCAGCCGTTTGATAGGCGCCAGTTCACACACGCCTCCGCACCCGTGTATTGCCGGCAGCAATTCGCACGCCGCCAAAGGCCTGTGGCGCGCCGTTACTCCGCGCCCCTATCAGAAACGTTTCGCCATTGCATGCATTCGTACATACTACCGAATAGAGGAAACTCTGAGCCTTTTTCACTTGTCCATTACATAAAGCAGAGAGACAAATTCTGCATACCTATCCTCTTTACTTTGCACATGAAAATGCAATAGCCTAATGCAAGTAACGCATTCGGTAATCGATCTAGTGGAAACCAATAATGACAGTAAAAAACAATTAATTATGAATTCCGGTAGTTTCTCCGAATTTCTGATGTTATGTAATGAATATTTTAACATTAAAAAGGAAATACTCCCTCTAATCTTCTGCAAAATTACATTTATTTCGTGAAGAACTGGCTATCGGCTTCTGAGGCCATCCTCCGGTGACAACTAAATGTCGTAAACACAGATAAACATGATGTGTGACTTGCACAGATATACGGACAGACATTTAACAATGATGAGAAATAAGATTAATTAACAAAGGGGAAAAATGGAAATTGATTCAGACTCGTTAAAGGAAAATTTCGTTATAAATACTAGATTAGCCGGTAAATTCATCTTATTCCTCACCTGTCGTAAATGTATCAACATACAAAATTTATTTGCCCTATTTTTTAGTTAATGTAATTATTTCTAAGTGATAAAACCATAGTGTTTTCCTATGTGAACACTGATTATTGTTTCTTCTGTACAAATGATATAACATAATGTATATAATGATATAACATAATGTTTATCTGAGTTTGCGTCATTCAGTTGTCAGCTGAAGAAAGCCAGAGAATATACATGTAGTTTTGAAGAAAATTATTATGTTTATTATGTGGTGACAAGTAACGACGGAAAATCCATTAATGTTAACGACATTTTACTTATTGAGTGTACATTGCATAGCACTGAAGAAAGATTACAAAGTTCGACTTGTACGTTATTTGTGGGTGTGAAGCTTTGTAAACGGAGTATCCACATCTGTCACCAACAACAATCTAACAACTGGGCGTCATGCAAACTGAGTTTGGATGACGAATACAGGTACACTATTCTGTTCTGCTCCTGGTGTACACCAGCGATCATGAATCATAATGACGCGAGTGTAGTTCAAATGGCTTTGAGTATAATCGGACTTAACTTCTGAGGTCATCAGTCCCTACAACTTTGAACTACTTAAACCTAACTAACCTACGGACTTCACACACATCCATGCCCGAGGCAGAATTCGAACCTGCGGCCGTGGCGCTCGCGCTGTTTCAAACTACAGCGCCTAGAACTGCTCGGCCACCCCGGCCGGCGCGAGTGTAGTCTTTCGTCAAGCCACGATGAGATGATTTCACCGACTGAGAAATCTACAGAACGTGCTGTCCAGGGCAACAACCTTCTGTTTCGATTTTGCGTCAGAATGGTACTGGTAACATGCGGTCTTAAATTATCTTCTTGGTAGAGAACGTCTTGGAGAACTTGAAGCTGGGCATAGCCACTTACCACTTGCGTTAACACGTCAGAAATATAATGCCTTTCACTCAGATTCCTAGGTACAGAACCAAGGGAAGATGTGCCTTTTATCTTGTACTATCTCTCCATGTGCTTTGTTATTACGACGACTAACGTAATCTGGAAACGTTTGCACGCATCGTATCCTCGACAAATGCACACGTACCTCGTGATAATGTACAAAGAACTGGGATTCTTCAAGAAGGACGGTGTGGTGCGCTGGAGGTCCAGACTTCGTCTCTTTGTCCATCACATGACATAAGATACATGAATTAGTGTGCGATCCTGCACGGCGTCTGAGAGCGCAACATGTGTGCCTCTCAGGTGCTAGTCGAGTGTGGCCTCCAAGTCCCTACTTGACTTTTAATATGGCCTTCCTGAATCCATCTATTCGATATTCGAATCATACTCATGGGATCTGGACCGAAACGAGTGCAATATCGCGGTATAATACACCGCATTTATGACACAATCGTGTACCTGTCGAGATCCGTAATGTGATGGTGTGCATTTTTCCTTCTTACACGAGGCATAACACGATTTTTTCACGAACTAAAGATAGTTAAATGCAATTTCTGAATAGAGAATCTACTGTATTATAATTTTTATATACGGAATGTGACTAACGTAACGCCTGTCGTCTTTGTACAGAGGTGCTTATACTTATCGTCTTTACGTCAAGTTACACATAAAAACTGGAAGTATGTTGCATGATGCATTCGTATCGTTGCTCTGTTAGTTGTTAGTAACGTATAACGTTACTTTTATTTATAGATTCACTGAAATGCTAATAATCAAGATATGAACGGGGGGACAGTCGGTTATACTTTTCAGCGATCGGTAACGCTAAGACAGTTGCAGAATATATTCACCGAGCAGGATGGTATAATACTAGTCACCGATGTGGAATACGGCAGGAGCTGCGTTCAGATTCCATACAGAATTAACTTATACGCTGTTTAATCTGATCAATCGAATACCATGCGGGGATGGCGTCCTTCAAAACCCCATCCCTAATAGCAGCCATTATTTCGGCAGGTGATCACCTAGTTAATTTCAGAGCCTAAAAGAAAACTGAGATTGCTTGCTGTGCTTGACAGTTTCAACCCTTGTGGGCGGAGATGCGCTAAGCAGGATACCTAAAGACAGCGTACGAAGAAATAAGCTCACCCATATTCACACAATGAAAGAGGAAGTCGCCGGGTAGAATTTTGCACAGAGCACAAAATAATCATAGCTAACACTTGGTTTAAGAATCATGAAAGAAGGTTGTATACAAGGAAGAACTCTGGAGATACTAAAAGGTATCAGATAGATTATATAATGGTAAGACAGAGATTTAAGAACGAGGTTTTAAATTGTAAGACATTTCCAGGGGCAGATGTGGACTCTGACCACAATCTATTGGTTATGACCTGTACATTAAAACTGAAGAAACTGCAAAAAGGTGGGAACTTAAGGAGATGGGACCTGGAAAAAGTGAAAGAACCAGATGTTTCAGGGAGAGCATAAGGGAACAATTGACAGGAATGGGGGAAAGAAATACAGTAGAAGAAGAATGGGTAGCTTTGAGGGATGAAGTTGTGAAGGCAGCAGAGGATCAAGTAGGTAAAAAGACGAGGGCTAGTAGAAATCCTTGGGTAACAGAAGAAATATTGAATTTAATTGATAAAAGGAGAAAATATAAAAATGCAGTAAATGAAGCAGCCAAAAAGGAATACAAACGTCTCAAAAATGAGATCGACAGGAAGTGCAAAATGGCTAAGCAGGGATGGGTAGAGGACAAATGTAAGGATGTAGAGGCTTATCGCACTAGGGGTAAAATAGATACTGCCTACAGGAAAATTAAAGAGACCTTTGGAGATAAGAGAACCACTTGTATGAACATCAAGAGCTCAGATGGAAACCCAGTTCTAAGAAAAGAAGAGAAAGCAGAAAGGTGGAAGGAGTATATAGAGGGTCTATACAAGGGCGATGTACTTGAGGACAATATTAGGGAAATGGAAGAGGATGTAGATGAAGATGAAATGGGAGACACGATACTGCGTGAAGAGTTTGAGAGAGCACTGAAAGACCTAAGTCGAAACAAGGCCCCCAGAGTAGACAACATCCCAGTGGAACTACTGACGGCCTTGGGAGAGCCAGTCCTGGCAAAACTCTACCATCTGGTGAGCAAGATGTGTGAAACAGGCGAAATACCCTCAGACTTCAAGAAGAATATAATAATTCCAATCCCAAAGAAAGCAGGTGTTGACAGATGTGAAAATTACCGAACAATAAGTTTAATAAGCCACAGCTGCAAAATACTAACACGAATTCTTTACAGACAAATGGAAAAACTAGTAGAAGCCGACCTCGGGGAAGATCAGTGTGGATCCTGTAGAAACACTGGAAGACGTGAGGCAATACTGACCTTACGACTTATCTTAGAAGAAAGATTACGGAAAGGCAAACATACGTTTCTAGCATTTGTAGACATAGAGAAAGCTTTTGACAATGTTGACTGGAATACTCTCTTTAAAATTCTAAAGGTGGCAGGGGTAAAATACAGGGAGCGAAAGGCTATTTACAATTTGTACAGAAACCAGATGGCAGTCATAAGAATCGAAGGGCATGAAAGGGAAGCAGTGGTTGGGAAGGGAGTAAGACAGGATTGTAGTGTCTCCTCGATGTTATTCAATCTGTATATTGAGCAAGCAGTAAAGGAAACAAAAAGAAAAGTTCGGAGTCGGTATTCAATTCCATGGAGAAGAAAAAAAAAGTTTGAGGTTCGCCGATGACATTGTAATTCTGTCAGAGACAGCAAAGGACTTGGAAGAGAAGTTAAATGGAATGGACAGTGTCTTGAAAGGAGGATATAAGTTGAACATCAACATAAGCAAAACGAGGATAATGGTATGTAGTCGAATTAAGTCGGTTGATGCTGAGGGAATTAGATTAGGAAATGAGACACTTAAAGTAGTAAAGGAGTTTTGCTATTTGGGGAGCAAAATAACTGATGATGGTCGAAGTAGAGAGGATATAACATGTAGACTGGCAATGGCAAAGAAAGCGTTTCTGAAGAAGAGAAATTTGTTAACATCGAGTATAGATTTAAGTGTCAAGAAATCGTTTCTGAAAGTATTTGTATGGAGTGTAGCCATGTATGGAAGTGAAACATGGACGATAAATAGTTTAGACAAGGAGAGAATAGAACCTTTCGAAATGTGGTGCTACAGAAGAATGCTGAAGATTAGATGGGTAGATCACATAACTAATGAGGAAGTATTGAATAGGATTGGGGAGAAGAGAAGTTTGTGGCACAACTTGACCAGAATAAGGGATCGGTTGGTAGGACATGTTCTGAGGCATCAAGGGATCACCAGTCTAGTAATGGAGGGCAGCGTGGAGGGTAAAAATCGTAGAGGGCGACCAAGAGATGAATACACTAAGCAGATTCAGAAGTATGTATGTTGCTGTAGATGCTGGTAGATGAAGAAGCTTGCACAGGATAGAGTAGCATGGGGAGCTGCATAAAAAACAGTCTCAGGACTGAAGACCACAACAACAACAACAACAATATTCCCAAATCGAGTGGTCGGTAAATATCCGGCATTCGAAAATTTTCCCGGCTATTTAAGCGCGTGTGGCACCTATGCAGTGAACATCAGTATTAAACAGTCCCTAAGGCCTGATGTATTCCATACCTAAACTGCAGGGAGTACGGTAGACAGCCGCTTTAAGCAAATCGAGAACATTCCATGGTCCAGAACCATTGTTCACATCGTGTTTAGTCAGAATGAAACCAGTCCTGTTGCTATTACTACTTGGAAAAATATCCCAAGGTTGACGGAGCTGATAGTCGACGGCGCAATAAAAGTTTGATCTCTCTCTCAAGATATCCAGTGCGGCGACAAGTTATCTTAAGGTTGTGTAGCTTATCTGACGAACGTTCAGCGTCTTATATGATATGAAACCTATGAACCCAGATACTAAGTACTCTTCCACGCTGAGCAGCCGGATTCCGACAACTATTACCCTGAAGTCAGTAATCAATGTAATTTGTCTTCCAACAGTCATTTTATCCCCTCGATTTGTCACATCTCACACATCGCTCAGATCTGACGACAGTGTAGGGCAAGTGTACGAAGGATAAGCTTTGCGCACACTTGGTACAGCCGGGCAAGTCATTTAATGCAATGAAACGACACAGTGATTCTGGACTGCGCTTCCCATTAATGGAACAGTGTTATTGAGGAAGCTGTTGAGCTTAAACTAGAAAGTTATCTTAAACAGAAAATATTCTGCGGTTGTTGAGGACGATAAGCTGCTGCACTACCGCAATTTGTCTGAAGATTCAGCACGCTGGAAGAAACTAAAGCTCTCTAATTTGTCCAGTATGAAACTGTTTTACAACCCTGTAGAACATTTTTGCGAAATTTAATAATGTCGAAGTGAATCATGAATTTCAGATTTCTGAATTTCCTTATTACCACAGCACTTAAAACTTCTGGAAGGGTGACACGTAATATGAGATGAAGCTCCGTTAGTAAAGCTATGCATAAATACTCTGACTGAACTAAAATCGGCAGATTGATGTCACTAGAGATATAAAGGGATCAATAAGTTCAAAGATTAATATGTCCGATAACATCGGCTGCTAGAAAGGAAGTACTATATGGTGGAATGCGTGAACGTAAGTTGAATATAATACGACGTACGTAAGAGAGGTATCTCCTATTTATCGACAGTGCAGTGCCTGTATACTTTCAATAGATACTATAGCTCTGTCCTGGTGGTAGCAGCAAGACACTATTTAGAATAATCGAAGTGGATGGTCCTACAAAGGGACACTTGTGCGATCGGGTAGCTGCTTATGTACCTTCTTGTTTGAGGAAGGTCATAGAGTAAAAGTTCATCTTAACGGGAGGTTAAATTCACACAGCGCCTTTGAGAGACATCACTGTAGGCTATTTGGAAGCAATGCATGCTCTTCCATTAAGGTTCGTGCGCCACCCAGCATCGACAAGTCCTGCTCATAATGACGATCAACAATAGCGGTAATTATCCATCCACTTACTCTTTTCCATTGTGGGCTATAACATCTCGAGTTTTTACACTTGGTATCTTTCACGACATAGTAATTATGGAAAGCAGATTCCTCTGAAAGAAGTGATCCGCCTAGAAGTGGTAAACTGAAGAGCTGAGAACTGATGAGACGCTTTTGAAGTTCTCTAAGGCTGCAGATATGCAGGTAAATATCACAGGAGGAAGTCAAATTGAAGAGGAATGCATATCTCTCAAACCAACGGACACACAAATTCGATGGACAAACATGTTCACAAGAAAGGCAAATGAGAAAAATCTTTGATAGATCGACGAAAAATTCAGCACAAAAATTTTCAGGGAAGTGCAGGACTACAGAAGTACAAGTAATTTGGCAATGAAATAAATAGGAAGTGCAGGGAAGCCAAGGCGGAATGGTGAAAAAGAAATGGTCGTCGGAAGGACTGATTGAGTTTATTTGAAATCAAAGTAGCGTTCTCTGAAATTAAAAGCAACGAGGGTTACATTGTTATGTGCGAAAGACCGAGTGGATAAGGCTGAAGACGTCTACTCGATGTAACTTGTCTGAGGATGAAATGCGAGTTGATATGGAAACCATAGGGGATCCAGTGAAACTTTGGAAGACTTGATACCAAATAAGACTTCCGTTCGAAATTTCATAATTCATTATTTCGAGCTGCAACAAAGCGACTATTCAGGTTGTTTTGTAGAATTAACAAGCTGTGGAGACGTATCATCAGACTTTCGGAAGAATATTGTCCGTACAATTGCGAATCAGTCACGCGATAGATGTGCTACGGTTTGCTATCCAAATTCATGAACGATACAATGATGCGATATCACGTGATGTCCTCTGTTTTCATCTCCCTTGTTTTCATGCTTCCTGGTGATGCTTCAGTTGACGTTACGGTGACTAGTACTGCAGTAACAGGACGCCTGAGTGCAAGTTCGCACTATACATCGATATGTTGTTAATATACGTTGAAGCTCCCGTAATGGTAGAGAAGCTCAACTTCTGTATCACGAGTACTTTCCAAATCTTGAGACTCCATCCCATCCGATGTTTGCCAGAGTAGAACAACGGCTGCGGGTAAGTGGGAAATTCACAAGCGATAAAGCTAACTGTGGTGATCTAAGAAGGAGGTGCACTGTCTTATTGGAAGAGTAAGTGCGTCATTAAGTTGAAGAGGACCCATCAACGAGTACTCAAGCCACTGTAAGTGACTTGCAGGTGGCTTACTTGTCTGTCTGGCGTGTTCTACTTGAACAGAAACTCCACCCATTCACCCTCAGAAAGGAGACGACATGCTCCTGGTGGATTTCGTATGACATGTCAATTTCTGTAGTTTGTTTGTACACCGTTGTGTGTATTTTTCTTAGATTCCAAAGCCAGTTTGGTTCACCGAAGAATTGCACTGCTACAGAAAAGGTGTTATGAACGCTCGAAATAGCAATGTTTTCGACCTAGAAAACCAAAAACTCACTTTTACACGAGAATTTCAGAACACCTTCGGCATTGTTGTCTGGGCAGGTATTGGGTCTTACATCCTTCGTCCCTACCTAACTGGTACCAGGTACTTGATATTCCTGCAACAAGTGTTGGTAGAGCTTTTGGAAGATCTGCCATTGGACATTCGGCACGAACTGTGATTCCAACATGATAGCGGGACAGTACACTTTGCAGTTCGCGTCCAAAACCATCTGAACGTAGTCTGCGGGGTCAGGAGGAACTGTCAAGGTGAACTACATTTTTGATCACCAAAATCATCAGATTTAACCACCTCGAGCGTTATCTTATGGAGAAAAAAAGATTAAGAGTGTTCTTTAGAGACATCTGTCCAGTCGGAGGAAGATCTGGTTGCAAAGATCATGGCCGCCCAGAAATGATTAATCATGCAGCACGCATTTTCGACACAGTATGTGCAAACTTACAGCCCAGAAACATCGTATACACCGAACTTGCTATTCATCATATCGAACAGCTATTGTAATATCACAGTAAATAGGAGTGAAATCTGTACGTCTTCTTTTTCGTGTAACATGGAAACAAATTCGTTTCCGGAGATTGGTTCTAGCTAAAACATTTGCTCAAATGGCTCTGCGCACTATGGGACTCAATTTCTGAGGTCATCACTCCCCTAGCACTTAGAACTACTTAAACCTTAGTAACCTAAGGACATCACACACATCCATGTCCGTGGCAGGATTCGAACCTACGACCGTGGTGGTCGCGCGGTTTCAGACTGTAGCGCCTAGAACAGCTCGGCCACCCCGACCGGCCCTAGCTAAAACTTGACGTACTAAGTCCCCTATACGACCTCTAGAAATGTGTAACACGAATCGTGCAACACCCTCTACTTGATTTCTTACTTTCAGGCAAATCATTGCCCAAAACCTATCGCCGTCTTTTCCTTTCAATTTTCTTTTATATTCTAGTTTTTTCAGAAAGCATGAAAAAAAAGTCGATCAGTAGTCCATTACATTACGAGTACGTAGATCAAGGAAAAAAATTCGATATTTTTAGAGTACATCACGCACAAATGCCAATTTTCCGTAAAACCATTAATTAAATTTTTTTAGCAACCCTAATTACTTTCAAGCCCTTCAGACTTATTCTGCAAGATTGGGCCTCATGCTCGACAGTTTTATAAGCCATTTGATTCCCTACTCTTCGTTTGGCTATAAAAATACAGACAAGAATTTTCCCCCATTACAATAATTAACTTTATCTTAATTGTCCTGATTAAATTCAAGTAATTACACCGTTTTTTGCAAACTTATCCCTCACACTGGTCAATTTTATACCTATTTTATCTATTCCCCTCTCCACGTTCGGTTACGAAATTTCGGACAAAAACCCGTTGTGAAATTATGCGCAAAATCAATAATTAATTTTTTCTTAATTATCCGGATTACTTTCCAGCAATTAACTTAGTTTTTTTTTTCAAAAGTAGACCTCATGCTCGTTAAACACAAATAACGGAGTCCGAGGAGCAAAATGGATTTTGAGCGGAAAGTTGGTCTGAAATATCTCACTGATAAGAAGCTAGAAAGCGGAATGACAGTTTAACACCCGTAGATCTGCAGAAGGCATGCGATACTACCCCACTAAGTAGGCTGTGGGTAGCAGTGCAAATTCTGATGCTGGTGAAAGTATGTCCAGGCAGTAAGAAACATATATAATGGTTTCAATAGTTAACATACATAAAAAAAATTCCCAAGCATTCTCCGTAGGGTGCTCATTGACAGACTTTATTAAAGTATACTTAGAAGAAAATTTGAAAAATAGAAAGAGGAAATTTCTTGGAACGGGCGTCTCTGTAGAACAAGAAATCCGTTATTTTATATTCTTCGCCGATGACCAGGTCCTGAGAGCGGAAGGCGAAGCCAACTTCAGTTACATGTTCAGTAAACTGCACGAAGAATTCTGTAAATCGGGCGTAGTAATAAACACAAAAAA
Source organism: Schistocerca gregaria (assembly GCF_023897955.1). NCBI lineage: Eukaryota > Metazoa > Arthropoda > Insecta > Orthoptera > Acrididae > Schistocerca > Schistocerca gregaria. The sequence continues at coordinate 294,887,156 of NC_064923.1, forward strand.
TACGGAGTACGTGGTAGTGCGATAATATGACAGAAATGATTTCTGTGTAGGATTCGAAAAATAAAAAATGACTGTAAATTTAAATACTCAGTCGTCATTTTTACAACGAACGGAAGAATTAAATAAGAAATCAGAAACAAAACTGGACGACGAAAAAGAATAATTGGCCAACATAATTCTTGCTATTATGTGACAAAACTACAAAGTGAACGAATGTCTAGCTGCACATGTCAACCGTAGTGGGTATCACCGCATTTGGTAGCCGACCGATGTGGCCGAGTGGTTCTAGCGCTTCAGTCTGGAAACGCGCGACCGCGCGGTCGCAGGTTCGAATCCTGTCTCGGGCATGGATGTGTGTGATGTCCTTAGCTTAGTTAGGTTTAAGTAGTTGTAAGTTCTAGGGGACTGATGACCTCAGATGTTAAGTCCCATACTGCTCAGAGCCATTTGAACCATTTTGTACCAAAACATGAGAGCTAACCAAAAGGAGAAAAATAAATTGAAGTCCCTTGCAACGAATTTTGTGCGAATAAGTTGTCGTACCACTATGTTGGAACACGTTGGGAGAAAAAGACAATATTCTGGCTGTCATAGAAGCAAAACACTGAGCTTGCTGTGGCCGACTATAACGGATGGTTGATAGTCGAGGAGGATCAAAATGGTTCTGCGAATGGATGTCAAACGAGTGAGCAAAACGTGGAAGACCACTAAGAATATGGCTGCGAGATGTAAGATATGCTATGATTTCAAGGACCTTCAGGAAGAAGATGAGAAAATATGAAAGCTCGGATCCGCATGCATATATATATATATATATATATATATATATATATATATATATATATATATATATTTCGACTGGGAATATATGGTCTCTGAATCCACCTTGTAATGTTAGTAAACCTTTTATTAGTGGTGTTTTAGTAAGCTGTTGTGTCTGTGCGCTGTTACACGTCAGTGTTACATGAAATTATCACTCCCTGCTTTTAATGGTATGCAATTTTCAGCATTGAGCTGTTTTGCATGCCCACTACATTTTTATTATTCGACTGTAAGCCTGTAACTCGACACATTTTCTTTTAGTACCTCTAGTGATGGTAATACATATCGTCGAAACTACACTACCCTGCATTAAAATTGCTACACCAAGACCAAATGAAGATGATAAACGGGTATTCATTGGACAGATATAATATTCTAGAACTGACCTGTGATTATATTTTCACGCAATTTAGGTGCATAGATCCTGAGAAATCAGTACCCAGAACAACCACCTCTAACCGTAATAACGGCCTTGATATGCCTGCGACTTGAGTCAAAGAGAGCTTGGATGGCGTGTACAGGTACAGATGCCCATGCAGCTTCAACACGATACCACAGTTCATCAAGAGTTGTGAGTGACGTACTGTGACGAAAAAGTTGCTCGGTCACCATTGACCAGATGTTTTCAGTTGGCGAGAGACCTGGAGAACGTTCTGGCCAGGGAAGCAGTCGAACGTTTTCTGTAACTAGAAAGGCCCATAAAGGACTTGCAACATGCGGTTGTGCATTATCCTGCTGAAGTGTAGGGTTTCGCAGGGATCTAATGAAGGGTAGAGCCACGGGTCGTAACACATCTGAAATTTAACGTCCACTGTTCAAAGTGCCGCAGTGCGAAGAAGAGGTGACCGAGACGTGTAACTAATGGCACCCCATACCATCACTCCAAGTGATACCCCAGTATGGCGGTGACGAATACACGCTTCCAATTTGCGCTCACCGCGATGTCACCAAACACGGATGAGACCATCATGATGCTGTAAAGAGACGTTTTGCCATTCGTGCACCCAGCTTCGTCGTTGAGTACACCATCGCTGGCGGCCCTGTCTGTGATGCATCGTCAAGAGTAACTGCAGTCATGTTCACCGAGCTGATAGTGCATGCTGCTGCAAACATCGTCGAACTGTGCGTGCAGATGGTTGTCGTCTTGCAAACGTCCCCATCTGTTGACTCAGAGATCGAGACGTGGCTGCACGATCCGTTACAGCCATGCGGATAAGATGCCTGTCATCTCGACTGTTAGCGATACGAGACCGTTCGGATCCAGCACGGCGTTCCGTAATACCCTCCTGAACTCACCGATTCCTTATTCTACTAACTGTCATTGGATGTCGACCAACGCGAACAGCAATGTCGCCATACGATAAACCGCAATCGCGATAGGCTGCAATGCAACCTTTATCAATGTCAGAAACGTGATGGTACGCATTTCTCCTCCTTACACGTGGCATCGCAACAACGTTTCACCAGGCAACGCCGGTCAACTGCTGTTTGTGTAAGAGAAATCGGTCGGAAACTTTCCTCATGTCAGCACGTTGTAGGTGTCACCACCGGAACCAAACCTTGTGTGAATGCTCTGAAATGCTAATCATTTGCATATCACAGCATCATCTTCCCGTCGGTTAAATTTCGCATCTGTAGCACGACATCTTCGTGGTGTAGAAATTTTAATGGCTAGTAGTGTAGTAATCCAGTAAGGTTGTTAACGTAGCGATCTTGGCAAATGAATTGGTTTTTAAAAGAAGAGTACAATATGGAATTGTAGATCGCCTCCTGCACTGGATGATCATGTCAGGTAACCATAACGAATATCTTTGTCTTAACACACTTCGTGTGCTTAAGTAGTAAGAGCATGGATGAAAATTTATTATTGTATATACAGCTATCATTCAGCTGTTTTGATTATCAACGGAAACTACATGTTACAGTCAAACGTTTCGAAGGGCTAATTGTTGTCATAATGTGGATTATTGTCAATTAATAAGCAGAAGAAAGAGCAGCAGGTTACCCAAAAGTTGTACATACACAATCTAATCAACACCTGTTAAGGGACATTAATATGGAGTGTGCCCACCCTTCGCTTTTATGACGTATTGAACTCTGCAGCGAGCTGTCTGAATGCCTGTGGAGGAATGACAGCCCATTCTTAGTGAGGAGCCAAAACCAGAGAAGGTAGTGGTGTTAGACGCAGCGGTCTGAATCGAAGTCGACGCGTTAACTCGACTTGGTTTTAGGTTGGGACGATGGGAAAATCAATCCATTTCTGAAGTGTTATTGTCTACAATTGCCTCACAGATACTGCTTTCTGACGGGGTGCAGTTTCAAGGAGATACAGTAGGCGTTTCTGCAGTGTTCTTCTACTGTACGCAGTACCCAATGCTGGAAAGTGTGTTCAGATCTCTCCACATTCAGCGAGTTATTAAGCGCAATTCGGCGACCATACCGTAATTACTAAAACACCCCCACACCCCACTAGTGTAACAGCACCTCCCCCAGACATCACTATTCGCAACACATATGTTACTAGGTAAAGGTGTCTAGGCATTCATACAACCCAAAACATTCCACCGGATTGTCATAGATTATAGTGTGTTTCATCACTTCAGACAACTCGTGTCAAGTCATTCACTACCCAGTGCCGTCGCTCTCCGTACCGGCTCAAGTGTCTTTCACCAGTAGCTTCAGATATTAATAATTAATGAGGAGCTGCTCGATCAGCCCCGCCCCCTCCTTATTCCCTTTGTCTAGCTCGGTGTGCACAGTTACTGTACTAGTTGGACTGTTGATAGTAGTGTTTCCTCCGTTGATTTAATGAGAATATTTTTGCAGCCACCCTCTCAATGCTCTACCGTTACTGTCCTTCATTATATTAGTCTGCAAGGTCTTGATTTCCCTGGCAGAATCTCAAGTCTATTTGCGTTACTTTAGAGGCGTTGAAATGTCTCTGGCGGAACTGTTTCACATGCCACAGCCATGACTAGCCTACGTTTAAACTCATTGAGCTCTCCTGAGAAACTAATTCTGCTGTTATTGGTTCTCTACTGACAACTTAGTTCTTTCTGTGTCCATTTATACGGGTAGATACATTCTTGGGACGTCTAGCGGTCAATATCGCGTTACATAGGGTTGTCCAGATACTTTATATCAGATTGTGTACAATACATACGAGTCTTTTTTCTTTTTTTTTTTTCACTCATAAGTGTTATGACTGGTATGATGCTACCCGCCAAGAACTCCACCCACCCCTACCACTCTCACGCCTCCAGTTCCTATCCTGTGACAAACTCTTCATCTCAGAGTAGCACCTGCAACCTACTTCCTCAATTATTTTTACACTGTACAGCTCCCTCTACCTGATTTCTTAAGAGTTGTCCTGTCATCCTGTCTCTTCTTCTTGTCAATGTTTTACACACATAATTTTCCACTCCGCTTCTGCGCAGAACCTCCTCATTCCTTATCTTATCAGTCCACCTAATCTGCAAAATTCGTCTGTAGCACTACATCTCAAAAGCTGCTATTCTGTTTGTTACCCTTTTCCCATAGACCATGTTCCACTACCTTACACAGCTGTGGCCCGAATGTACGTTCCCAGAAATTTCTTCCCCAAGTTAAGATCTGTGTTTGTACCAGTAGACTTCTCTTGGCCCCGTCCGTCACTGGCAATTCTACTCCCTAGGTAGTACAATTCCGTAACTTCATCTGCTTCGTGACCATCGATCTTGATGTTAAGTTTCGCGCTGTTTTCATTTCTGATTCTTCTTTTTGCTTTCGTCTTTCTTCAATGTACTCTATATCATGTATTCATTAGACTGTTCATTCTATTCAGCAGGTCACGTGATTCTTCTTCACTTTCACTCAGGATAGCAATGTCATCAGCATGTCGTATCATTGATATCTTTTCAATTTCAGTTTTAATTCCGCTCTCCAAACTTTCTTTTATTTCCATCATTACTTCTTCGACGTATAGATTGAGTAGCATGGGCGAAAGAATACATCATTTTCTTACACCCTCTTTAATCCGAGCACTTCGTCCTTAGTCTCCACTTTTATTGTTCCCTCTTGGCCATTGCACATATTGTATATTACCCGTCTCTCCCTCTAGCTACCCGGTATTTCTCAGAATTTCGAACATTTTGCACCATTTAAGATTCTCGAACGCTTTTTCCAGATCAAGAAACCCTATGAATGTGTCTTGATTTATCTTTAGACTTGCTTCCACTATGAACGGCCATATCAGACTTGTCTCATTAGTGCCACTGCCTTTCCTATAGCGAAACTAAATCTCCTCCTGTTTCTTCTTCTACCTCGTGAGACAAGTCTTATCCCTCATAGGGCCTTCAATGTACTCTTTCCACCTATCCGCTCTTCCCTCTGCATCTACCAGTAGAATTCCTTTTGCATTTTTAATAAAATCACCCTAGCTTTCCATTTCACCGAAGGTTGTTTTGACTATTCAATATGCTGAATCAGTCATTATGAGAATCATTTCTTACCCGAATACTTCACATATTGCATGCAGACGTTTCATATTAGCGACCATATACTTCCTATTTAGGTCATTCCTCAGCAAAATGTGTTTCTTTATTCCTGAATATCGTTGAACATTCTTGCACTTCCTTCTTTCATCGATTAAATGAATTTGTTCTTCTGTTATGCACAGTTTCTTCGGAGTTACCTTTTTGCGCTTATATATTGCATTCCAACTCCTGTGACGGCGCTTTATAGAACGTCCATTTCTCTTCAACTGCACTGCTACTAATCTCCTCCTCATTAATGTACCTGTAGCCTTCGAGAACTGCGAGCTTATCTCTTCATTTCTAAGTACTTTCGCATCCCACTTATTTGCGTATTGTTTCTACTGACTAATCTCTTAAAGTTCAAACTAGTGTTCAGCACTACCACACTGTGATCTGAGTCTATTTCTGCTTCTGGGAACGCCTTACAATTCAGTATCTGATTTCGGAATCTCTACCTGAGTGTGGTGTAACCAACTCAATTTTTTCGCGCATCTCCAAGTACATCTCCTCCTCTTCCGTTTCTTGAACCGAGCATTCGCTATAATTAGCTGAAATTTATTACAGTGCTCAGTTAGTGTCTCTCCTCTACCTTTTCTAAAACCAAATCCACATTTTCCCGTAACCCTTTCTATTAATTCCAATAAACTATATTTCCCTCCCTTTACGCACAGTATTACCCTGTCAATATTCTCACATACTTTCTCCATCATTTCATCTTCAGCATTTGACGTCGGCTCGTCTACCTGAACTATCGTTGTCGGTGTTGGTTTGCTGTCCATTCTGGTAAGAACAACCCTATCACTGAACTACTGACAGCAACACACTCTCTGTCACACCTTATTCGTAGTGAATACTGCTGCTGTTGATATTTTGCTGGTTATTTTACTACCTAGGTAGTAGGGTTCCTTAACTTCATCTACTTCTCAACCATCAATTCTGATGTTAAGTTTCTCCCTGTTCTCATTTCTTCTACTTCTCTTTACCTTCATCTTTCTTGGATTTACTCTCAATCCATACTCTGTACTTGCAAGACTGTTTATTCCGTTCAGCGGATCATGTAATTCTTCCTCAGTTTTACTCAGGATAGCAATGTCATCAGTGAATCATATCTTGATATCCTTTCATCTTGAATTTTCATTCCACTCCTGAACCATTCTTTTATTTTCATCATTGCTTCCTCGATGTACAGATTGAAAAGTAGAGGCGAAAGACTACATCCTTGTCTTACACTCTTTTTAATAGGAGCACTTCGTTCCTGGTCGTCCACTCTTTATTATTCCCTATTGGCTTTTTTAATACTGTATATGACCCATCTATCCCTATAGCTTACCCCTACTTTTAGCAGAATTTCAAAATTCTTGCACCATTTTGCGTCATCGAACACTTTTTCCAGGTCGACAAACCCTATGAAGTTGCTTTTTTTGTGGTGTCCGTCTTTAGCGAAACAAAATTTTGTCTGTTGTCCCAGTGCTGTTTGAATACATTTAAATATTAGGTTCTAAATCACAATTACATAGTTTTGAAGAGCACATAAGATTATACACTCCAGGAAATTGAAATAAGAACACAGTGAATTCATTGTCCCAGGAAGGGGAACTTTATTGACACATTCCTGGGGTCAGATACATCACATGATCACACTGACAGAACCACAGGCACATAGACACAGGCAACAGAGCATGCACAATGTCGGCACTAGTACAGTGTATATCCACCTTTCGCAGCAATGCAGGCTGCTATTCTCCCATGGAGACGATCGTAGAGATGCTGGATGTAGTCCTGTGGAACGGCTTGCCATGCTATTTCCACCTGGCGCCTCAGTTGGACCAGCGTTCGTGCTGGACGTGCAGACTGCGTGAAACGACGCTTCATCCAGTCACAAACATGCTCAATGGGGGACAGATCCGGAGATCTTGATCGCCAGGGTAGTTCACTTACACCTTCTAGAGCACGTTGGGTGGCACGGGATACATGCGGACGTGCATTGTCCTGTTGGAACAGCAAGTTCCCTTGCTGGTCTAGGAATGGTAGAAAGATGGGTTCGATGACGGTTTGGATGTACCGTGCACTATTCAGTGTCCCCTCGACGATCACCAGAGGTGTACGGCCAGTGTAGGAGATCGCTCCCCACACGATGATGCCGGGTGTTGGCCCTGTGTGCCTCGGTCGTATGCAGTCCTGATTGTGGCGCTCACCTGCACGGCGCCAAACACGCATACGACCATCATTGGCACCAAGGCAGAAGCGACTCTCATCGCTGAAGACGACACGTCTCCATTCGTCCCTCCATTCACGCCTGTCGCGACCCCACTGGAGGCGGGCTGCACGATGTTGGGGCGTGAGCGGAAGACGGCCTAACGGTGTGCGGGACCGTAGCCCAGCATCATGGAGACGGTTGCGAATGGTCCTCGCCGATACCCCAGGAGCAACAGTGTCCCTAATTTGCAGGGAAGTGGCGGTGCGGTCCCCTACGGCACTGCGTGGGATCCTACGGTCTTGGCGTGCATCCGTGCGTCGCTTCGGTCCGGTCCCAGGTGCACTTTCCGCCGACCACTGGCGACAACATCGATGTACTGTGGAGACCTCACGCCCCACGTGTTGAGCAATTCGGCGGTACGTCCACCCGGCCTCCCGCATGCCCACTATACGCCCTCGCTCAAAGTCCGTCAACTGCACATACGGTTCACGTCCACGCTGTCGAAAGACTGCGATGGAGCTCCGTATGCCACGGCAAACTGGCTGACACTGACGGCGGCGGTGCACATATGCTGCGCAGCTAGCGCCATTCGACGGCCAACACCGCGGTTCCTGGTGTGTCCGCTGTGCCGTGCGTGTGATCATTGCTTGTACAGCTCTCTCGCAGTGTCCGGAGCAAGTATGGTGGGTCTGACACACCGGTGTCAATGTGTTCTTTTTTCCATTTCCAGGAGTGTATATTCATACCTTTTTCCCACATGTAGTGGTTTTCCTGCTGTGTTAAGTTTTTACAGCGTCAATTTTTCTTTACAGTTTGTCATCTGCAACTATATACAACTTGATGCAGGCAAAATATTTACGCAAAGATTACGAAGTCCAAGCTGTTATGGCTACGCCTAGAAATAATAATTTATGTAAAGGGCTGTATGTGTGTGTATCTATTTGCGTTAAGTTTCACTTTTTTTTTCTTCGTCACCTTCTTCATTGTCAAGTTCTGTGCAGTAAGAACAAGATGGCGGAAATGGAGCAGTCTAAAATGTGAAAACAAGATGGTGGACAGTGGAACAGCTGAAGATGTCATTGGCGGTTTTTTGAATCTCTCAGAGGTGTGTGTGTGTGTGTGTGTGTGTGTGTGTGTGTGTGTGTGTGTCTGTGTGGGGGGGATGGGGGTGGGGAGTTCTAAGGGTTGGCGGTATCTAATAATTCTTTGAGGGCAGAGAACCGAGGATTTTTACATAGAATTTTCAATGTATGTATTTTGAAATTTTTGGAGAAAACAAAAAGCTGAATATTTAGGAATACTTCGGTAGTTGGCAAAACCTTGCTTTCAAACATTTTAACATTGTGTCAACGACAAGGTAGAAAACTCTATTTTCTATTTCTCTTCTGAAAGTTGAGTTCTGCAAACCAAGTCTTAAACTTCACAATCAAATTCCTTCACCTTCTTGCCAATTCTCTTTTGTACAACTTTTTGTTCAATCTGTAAGCTTTCAGCTACCTCTTTCGCTAATGTCTGCTCATTAACAAAACCTTCTTAACGAAAATCCTTAATAAACACTATACTTTTGAGGGATTTAGTTGCTACTTTCACGTGCGTGTTTTCTGCTTGAAGTGTCTTGCTTGCTGCATTAATGGTAAAGAGAAAGTCATACCGTATGACAACGTTTACAATAAACTCGATGCTTTCTGATTCGTTCACAGAAAGTGAGTATGCTTCGCTCTTGTTTTGACTCAACAGTGCTGTTGCTCACTTCAAGCGGGGCATCTCTGACTTCTCTTGCCTGGTACCTCATAGTTTTGACGATCCCCACCCTACTTTCCAATCAAGTATCTGAAAGGTTCTTCACTGAGTTTATGCAAAGATAAAAAATGTATATTCTTTGAATTACTTCAAGAAAGTGTGAGTGCTTTTACTGTAGATTTTGCCGCATCCGATAATAGAAGATCAAGACTGTGCTGGAACATGTCATACTATATAATGTTCTTGAAGTGCCTTTTTCTGTAGATTTTTCCCCATCCGATGATACAAGATCAAGATTGTGCTGGAACATGTCATATATAATGCTCTTGGGGTGCCTTTTAGGATTCTGACCTGAACACCATTTCGATAACCTTTCATATTTGTGCCATTGTCGTAGCTTTACCTCAGAAATCGTGAATATAGAATCCTAGTTGATTTACTTTCAGTCCTCCTGTTGCTGAAGTGACGTTCTGGAAGTCGAGGAACCGCTCTTCTACAGTCACCCCATGTACTGTTAAATTTACATACCTAAGAATCAATGTCATTTGGTCAGTGTCGCTTTATCAAGAGTATTATCAGGTATGACGGAAAAAATTACTTTCTTTTACTAAATTAACAATGCTGTTTTCGACTGTGTTGGCAAGCCCCTTGTAGTTTCATTATGAATGTTTCTCTCAAGATAATAGTCATGAATTCCTTACATTTTACGAGCCTTAAATGCTTCTGTAAAACAGGGAAAAATTCCGTTATCATTTCGATCAAACCCAGAAAATTGCCATTATTTTCATGGTAGAGCTTGTTGCTGGTTCCCCTCAAGGCCACACTATGTTGAATTAAGTACCTAACAGTGAGTATAATGCTTTTTAGAACCTGATGTGTATGTTCCTTCTCTTTTCCCAGTAGTTCATGGTCAGTAAAATCAATACCACTTTTTTCTTTAAAACATAGCTCACATTCTATCCATTTTTGCACAGCTTATGTGATTCAATGATTGTTCGTGCTTTTGATGCTTATTTTCGAAATGAACCCAATCACAGAATCCATCAGTTGACTGCGTTTTTGATGGAGATCCAAGAATTTTACAACAAAAACAAAAATTGTCGGTAGATACAAATACACAAGCCATTACGATCCCTTTTTTCTTCATTTGTTAAAGTTCTCAAAGAAAAATGACCTGAAAACTTCATTCTATTCTCATTTAAGGGATACTAAAAATTTACAATTTAGTTGGGTCTTCCTGCACAGTTTCATTTATCATGGAGGATGTTATCGAAAAATAGTTCAAATGGCTCTGAGCACTATGGGAATTAACATCTACGGTCAGCAGTCCCCTAGAACTTAGAACTACTTAAACATAACTAACCTAAGGACAGCACACAACACCCAGCCATCACGAGGCAGAGAAAAACCCTTACCCCGAGGATGTTATCGTATTAGGCTAAGTGAGTGTGATGGAAGTTCTGATTACTTCACAACTGCTACTAGTAGGCCACCTGAATATGGGATAGCAGGAGGTCCGCATTACAAAGCTTCATATTCGCATCTATCTAAAGAAACACGTGATGAGAGGCTACCCCGTCGTCCTCCAAGCACACTTTTGCCTCACTGAAGTTATTGGTCGGAGAAATTTCTCGAAAGCTGCTTTTTGTGACTTCAAAAAGTGTTCATGTTGTAGCCATTTATTGATCTTTTCAGCAGACATTTCCCTGTTGACATTTTTAACTTTACAGGACAGTCAAAAACACTGCATCTTGACACAGAGTGCACACATAACACGTTAAACGGCGTGAACTGGAGAAGTACCTTACGTTTAAACTGACCGCAATGAACAAATCATTCTATATGAAACACCTGCTAACGGAAGAATGTAACGCAACAATGAGTAGAAAGGGGGCGAAGAAGAGGTGAGAAACAATGACTCGCGTTCTTCTTAATTTACGCAGAAGCAACAGTCAAGTGTTGACAATAGATATTACGCATCAATTTCATAGTCCCTGGTTCCCTCGCCTCCAATGCAAGGATAATTTTTTGGAACATACTCAAGTGGCCACATTCAGGTGACATTGGGTATATACACTCCTGGAAATGGAAAAAAGAACACATTGACACCGGTGTGTCAGACCCACCATACTTGCTCCGGACACTGCGAGAGGGCTGTACAAGCAATGATCACACGCACGGCACAGCGGACACACCAGGAACCGCGGTGTTGGCCGTCGAATGGCGCTAGCTGCGCAGCATTTGTGCACCGCCGCCGTCAGTGTCAGCCAGTTTGCCGTGGCATACGGAGCTCCATCGCAGTCTTTAACACTGGTAGCATGCCACGAGAGCGTGGACGTGAACCGTATGGGGAAGTGGACGGACTTTGAGCGAGGGCGTATAGTAGGCATGCGGGAGGCCGGGTGGACGTACCGCCGAATTGCTCAACACGTGGGGCGTGAGGTCTCCACAGTACATCGATGTTGTCGCCAGTGGTCGGCGGAAGGTGCACGTGCCTGCCGACCTGGGACCGGACCACAGCGATGCACGGATGCACGCCAAGACCGTAGGATCCTACGCAGTGCCGTAGGGGACCGCACCGCCACTTCCCTGCAAATTAGGGACACTGTTGCTCCTGGGGTATCGGCGAGGACCATTCGCAACCGTCTCCATGAAGCTGGGCTACGGTCCCGCACACCGTTAGGCCGTTTCCACTCACGCCCCAACATCGTGCAGCCCACCTCCAGTGGTGTCGCGACAGGCATGAATGGAGGGACGAATGGAGACGTGTCGTCTTCAGCGATGAGAGTCGCTTCTGCGTTGGTGCCAATGATAGTCGAATGCTTGTTTGGCGCCGTGCAGGTGAGCGCCACAATCACAACTGCATACGACCGCGGCACACACAAGGGCCAACACCTGGCATCATGGTTTGGGGAGCGATCTCCTACACTGGCCGTACACCTCTGGTGATCGTCGAGGGGACACTGAATAGTGCACGGTACATCCAAACCGTCATCGAACCCATCGATCTACCATTCCTAGATCGGCAAGGGAACTTGCTGTTCCAACAGGACAATGCACGTCCGCATGTATCCCGTGCCACCCAACGTGCTCTAGAAGGTGTAAGTCAACTACACTGGCCAGCAAGATCTCCGGATCTGTCCCCCATTGAGCAAGTTTGTGACTGGATGAAGCGTCTTCTCACGCGGTCTGCACGTCCAGCACGAACGCTGGTCCAGCTGAGGCGCCAGGTGGAAATGGCATGGCAAGTCGTTCCGCAGGACTACATCCAGCATCTCTACGATCGTCTCCATGGGAGAATAGCAGCCTGCATTGCTGCGAAAGGTGGATATACACTGTACTCGTGCCGACATTGTGCATGCTCTGTTGCCTGTGTCTATGTGCCTGTGGTTCTGTCAGTGTGATCATGTGATGTATCTGACCCCAGGAATGTGTCAATAAAGTTTCCCCTTCCTGGGACAATGAATTCACGGTTTTCTTATTTCAATTTCCAGGAGTGTAATTGAATTAGATCACAGTAAAAGTAGTTTCTGAGAAACATTATAAATTATTTTTTCAATTTCTCTGTAACAACAAAATTACGGATGACAGGTTTCAAATGTCCTTCCAATGTTTTGCGCGGGGCCGCTAGAAGAGCGGTGCCCTGTGCGGATGCATCCTCTGCTCATGCCTAATGCCGGCCCTGAGTGTGGTAAATTTTTGTATGTACAAGGAAAGTTTCAGAAGATATAGGGAAAATTGTATCTTACAAGGCCATTATATCCCAGGCTATTGCTACGCCAAGAAACATGGAGTTTCGTTGACTCTCAGAGAGATAACAGCATATTAATTGTTACCATGGAATTCATTTTTTAGGAACAGGAGTTTTTAAGTAATAAATCGACATACGGAACTCAAAGTCCTAATTGAAGACGTCGGATCAAAAAGAACGTAACTCACATTTTACATATCCGACGTCGGCCATGTGACTGGATCGTGTATCTTCAGAGTAGAATATATGGATATCCTCAGTATTTATCACTTTCTTCCATCGAAGTGGTAATGGGATAAGATTGTAGCTTGTATTGGATGCTATATATTATGTGAAAAAGCGCAGTTATCGCCTTTTTGCTCTGAGGTCTTCAATCGGTGATTCAAAAGTTATGACAGGTCGCGGACGAATATAGCAGAACGCGTTAGGAAGCAAGAAATTTCGATGTACGAGTGTTATTACTGGAAGACAGTTTTCTGATACACTTGAAGTGAAACCGATTTCTGAAGATAAATCAGTGAACACTTTGGTCGTGAACGTAAGCAAACTTATGTCATCTCATAGTAGGCTCCAAAAGGGAAAGAAATGCGCTAAGGTTCGAGGATAAAAATGTACCCAGCTGTACTCTAGTGGTATTCTCCAGGTGCACTACATACTTCGTATGTACGTAGAGAACTAGTTATTTCGTACGTTTCACATTTACATCCACATACGTACCGGTACTCCACAAGTAGGCTTTGTGTGTGTGTGTGGGGGGGGGGGGGGGGGGGGAAGGATTTTGTGCACTAGTACCACTTCCCCCTTTTACTGTTCCAGCCGCGTGTGGATAGCGGAAAGGACGATTGCTGGTAAGTCCCCATAATTGCTGGTAAGTCTACGTGTGAGCTCGAGTCTCTCTACTTTTATATTCAGGCTCTTTGCGTGATGATGTAAGCAGGTGGAATCAATCTCTTGGTTAGCTCTTCTAGGAACGGACGCTCTCGGAACTTTAACAATAGAACACACCGCGGTGTAGAACTTTGATCTTACAGTGTCTGCCACCGAAACTGACTCAGCATCTCCACGTTCGATGTTTTCGCAATCTCTGCCGCTTCCACGAAGAGCGTATCTGGGTGATATAAGATTTGACCAGCCATGCTTTTGAAAATAAAATACAACAAATTTGATAAAGACTTATTATAGTTCTAAACATTGCTATAAAAGTACTGACCGTACAACTACGCCAGCAGACGTAAGCCAACAAAATGAAACTTCATGGCAGTATATTCCGTCTTTACAACTAAATTAAAGGAAGTTTGTGTTCTGCTGTACGTGTTACACTTCTTTTATTTGTGAAACATTTTCAGTGGCCTGTAATACATGTTTGTTTCCTGTATATGGTAAATGCGATATACAATGGTCACAAGTATGTTCGCATCCTACGTTTTGTCTTGGTTTTTCTCTCATTTCTTCTGCAGCACACGTATCGTGAGGTTAAATCATCGTTTGGTGTTACGACTTCCAATGTTATTAGCCGGCCGCGGTGGTCTAGCGGTTCTAGGCGCTCAGTCCGGAACCGCGCGACTGCTACCGTCGCAGGTTCGAATCCTGCCTCGGGCATGGATGTGTGTGATGTCCTTAGGTTAGTTAGGTTTAAGTAGTTCTAAGTTCTAGGCGACTTATGACCACAGCAGTTGATTCCCATAGTGCACAGAGCCATTTGAACAATTTTTTCAATGTTATTAATCCGTCTGTGTCGTCCTGGAGATGTATTCCTTCGCTCTGAATCCTCCGGATGGCCGATTGTCGATATCTTTCGACCACATTTATTTCAACACTTGTCCACCACTATTTATTGTATACTGAATGTTTGTTTAGAGCGTGTAGAACTGCTAACTGTAGCTGAGTATTTATCCTTCGTCTTACGTTTTTGTTGTGGAGTGCATGTATGGTTTGATAATTGTTCATTTGCAATGTATTTGTGTGTGTGTGTGTGTGTGTGTGTGTGTGTGTGTCTGTGCGTCTGCGTCTGCGTCTGCGTGAGAGAAAGAGAGAGAGAGGGACTGAGGGGGGGAGGGGAGGGGAGGGGGAGATGAAGTAATTTGTTATTGTGTCTGGTTATGTTTTTATATCTCTGCTTGCTATTTTTCTAGGGGCTAACATTGAGATTATTACAGATAGAATGGATATATTACTGTGATAAATTTTGCTTGTGATAGAGAGGTGGGATTCATTATATGTTAAACACCTCACAGAAGAATACAATTTTGTAAAGGGCAACTTCCACCAGTTTAGCTGCCGTCCAAACTGAATAATTCATGTTGAAATAAAAGCGAGTATGACGTACCTTAATTACATTCCTACAGTTAACGCAAATAATTCTGCAGAAGCATAATAAATCTATCACCACATAAGCGACTCGTGTGGATTTCGATTAATAAACTACGCCACTGTGTGCTAAAGTGACGAACGGAAATAGTAGTATTTACTAATAACTGTATACCCAGTGCATTTACTGTGAATTCGAAAATACGCACAGTCCATTAACAACAACTATTCAAACGATGTGTGGAGAGATGAAACTGTGGCCACTTTAATTACGTGCTGCTCGATTTTCGAAGTAACAGATCGCAGCAACATACAAG
Source organism: Schistocerca gregaria (assembly GCF_023897955.1). Classification (NCBI taxonomy): domain Eukaryota; kingdom Metazoa; phylum Arthropoda; class Insecta; order Orthoptera; family Acrididae; genus Schistocerca; species Schistocerca gregaria. The sequence continues at coordinate 294,902,804 of NC_064923.1, forward strand.
CGCACAATGCGAGCAGAGTTTATTCATTTATTTATTTATGCATTTATTTTACCTGGCAAGATTAGGGCCTTCAGGCTCTCTCTTACAACCTAACCAGGCATACTCAGCTTGAACGAGTTACAGTTTCTACAGAACATTAAGGACATATAACGTATTATGCAGTATTGATGTAAAAGAAAAAAATAGAGATTATAACAGTAGTACAATGATAACTATAACAATAAAAAGATAATTACAACATTCAAGAATAATAATGATAATAATAATAATAATAATTGTAATGACTATGTACATGAAAGTAAACATACTTTTCTTTTGTGAATGTCAGTCCTATTGTTAGTTGGGAATTTTTTCGTTATGTTCTTGCAGCTTGTGAGTTATTCTCATCGAGCAGAGACATAAGACGATAGAATGGTGTAAAAGAGATATATAAGAGGTAGATAGAAGAAGAGAAATAGAATGGTAAAGTTTGAAGCTGTGATGGAGTGGAGAAAGAAAGAGATGAGAGGGGCACAACAATGGTGGCTATACCGTCCCTAATATGTAGGTTTTGAGTTCCCTCTTGAATGTTGAGTAGTTCTGGATAAGACGCAGATCACAGGGGAGCGCGTTCCATAGTCGTATGGCTGAGATGGAGAATGGCACGGAGAAAGATTTTGTGTTATGTAAAGGTACAACCAAGATGCTAGACGTATCCGATCTGGTATTGCGATTGTGGAATGATGATAGGTGTTTAATGTGAGAATATTAGTATTGGGGGCACCAGTGGCTAAGAAATCGATGAAGTAAGCACATTGTGTGAAGATCGCGTGCCTTATGTGGGCGTACCCAACCTAGCTGGGAGTATGAAGGACTTATGTGACCATACAACCGAATATTGCACACGTATCTAACGCAAGCATTCATCACTAGCTCGAGGCATCTAGAATTTTCACTACATCACAGTAGTAAAGATTAGGCAAGACTAGTGTTTGGACTAATTTTTGTTTAACATGGATTGGAAATATTTTTCTAAATTTTTTAATTGCATGTAGGGAGGAGAGCGATTTGCGGCAAGCTGTGACTGTTTGTTCTTCCCAGTTCAGGTGTTCATCCAAGATTATTCCAAGGTCTTTTACTGTTTTTTGGTATGGTAGTTGGGTACCTTTGAGGAGTATTTGAGGGACTGTTTCGCGAAAGTACTGGCTGATTAACTTTGGGTGAGATATAAGTATGACCTGGGATTTCTTGGGGTTTAGTTTCAGACCTAGGTTCTGTGCCCATCGAGAAACAAAGCAAAGATCTGCGTTCATACTCGCTACTGCGTCAGCAATGTTCTTGGGGCTTGCACTTATGTACAGTTGGATGTCGTCGGCATATAGATGGTAGTTGCAGGAGTGAACCACTGAAGAAATATCGTTAATGTACAGTGAGAAAAGTAGTGAACCAAGGACGGAGCCTTGGGGAACTCCAGAGCGCACGTTTTTCCATGATGACTTTTCCGCCCCACAAATGACTTGTTGACTTCTGTTTTAGAGGTAGCTGTCGAACCAGTGTATTGCGCTGTTTGAGAAATTCAGCTGTTTCATTTTAATTAGTAACGTTACTTTGATTAATGCAGTTGCTGTACTATGGTGCTTTCGAAAGCCTGACTGATATTCGTCATGGATGTTATGAGTTTTGAGGTAATCCGTCAGCTGTTCATGGATAATGTATTCTAGGGCTATAGATATTGCAGGTAGTATGCTAATCGGCCTGTAGTCACCTGGCGACCTGGGTTGTCAGTCTTGGGTATAGGTTGAATTAAACTTTGATTCCACTCAGTAGGATATGTACTACTGACAACAGTCAGGTTGAAGATGTCTGTGATAACTGGAATAATAGTGTCTACGACGTTCTTAATCATATCAATGCTAACTCCATCATTTCCTACTGCCTCGGAAGAGATTCTCATAATTGCCTTGTGCACTGTGCCGGTAGTGAGATGTTTTAGGAAAAACTTGTCTCTAAAGAGATTGATATCTTGGGGCTGGTAATTTGTCGCTGCGTGGCACTTTACAACTGTTGAGAATAAATCGTTTAACTCTTCTGCAGACGCTTGATAAACAGCGTCAGATCTTCGCTTCCCTATACCGAAACTGCGCAGCTTTTTCCACAGTGCAGCAGGTTTTGATATGCTGCATACGACAGAGCGGGCATGTCTGATTTTGGCATTCCTCACGCTTTGCTTGGTTCTGTTTCGGAGTTTCGTATAAGCTTCGTACGCCTCGGGAGTTGGGTTACGCTTGAAAGCCCTATATGCAGCATTGCGTTTATTCATTAACTGGCGTAATGCAGTGGTGAGCCACGGTGCGGGAGCTCTCTTTACCTTGACAGTGTGATTGAGGAGCATGTTTATCATACAGTGCAATAATTTTGCGACATAATTGCCGAATTTTTTTCGTCTAAAGTCGGTTCATTGCTTATATCATGCCAAGGGATGTCTGAGCAATCCTTTTGAAGAGAGTCATGGTTAACATTTTTTAAGTTTCTGTAGGTTACCAGGTGAGATTTTTCTTTGGTAGTATGCATTGAGTAATTTAAGAAAATCACGTCATGAGCAGACAGTCCCGGAGCGGCTGTCTGATTGGCGCGGATTATTTTATCTGGTCTCTTTGTTGCTATTATATCTATGAGTGTGTGGCTGTGTGGCGTGTGATGAGTTGGGTTCAACGGTGTTAAACTCATATCATTGAAGTGGAACAGTCGCCTTAGTTTTGGGGCAGAGGGAGATTTTAACTGTAAGTCGATGTTTGTGTCGCCCATAATGATTATGTGTTCATACTGTGTCACGAGTGAGGACAGGGCAGACTGAAAGGAGGACATGGCACCGACGTTTGGAGGTTTATAGATTACTCCAATTAGCAGTTTCTGATTTGATGTATTTATTTCGAAAAACAAGAACACTGCTTCTCCTTCGCCCTTTGCATCCGATGTGCATAGTACAGTAGGTGTCAGATCAGAGCGAACATAGGCACCTACACCACCCCCGCGTCTTGTTTCGCGATCTGCCCTTAGGAGAGAGTAACCAGTGATTCGGATAACGTCGGAAGAAATGTTTGGTTTCAACCAAGTTTCAGAGACGAGGATAATATGGAACAGCGATTGGCAGAACAGGTCACAGAGCTCGTCGAAGTGAGCCGTTAGCGACTGCGCGTTCGCGTGGGCCACAAAGAGCCCGCCGCCGGAACCGGTCCGTCCCATTGTGGCCGCCTGTAGGACCAAGCGCGCTCCTTTTACCTGCTGGTCGGAAGAGGGACAAAAGCTGGATTTCGCGGGGGAAGACATATTTACAGGTGTGTCCGAGGTCGTGACTGACTCAAGCGTCTGTGGACTTAAGGTGAAAAACAGACTGGAAGTATCGGAGAAGGGAGCGAAAAGAAAGATGGAAAGTGGCACTAGTGGTTACGAAAAAGATAATAGTAGTAGTAGTGGTAGTGGCGAGGATGAAAATAACAGATATAGAAAGGCGGTTGTAAGGAGATTCCTATTAATGGAGAATGTTAGTTCCCATTTGACTGACAATATGAATATACGTGAGCACTTATGATTGACAAATAAAGAAACAATATTTTTGTGAAACAATTGACTGATTTTAGATAGAGTACTTATGGTACTTATAGAAATAACGGAGCAATATTTAAGCTAAAAAAATGAAAAGAAAGAATAAAACTTAACTTATATTAGACAGATTACAACATGAGACTTTGTGTCTCGCGAGATTTCGCTCAGTCTTTCAGTTCGAACATGTTCGTCACCGTTTTCCTCTCTGCTTCCGTCTTGGCTATGATCCTGCCATCCTGGGTCCATACATTTTGAAGGCCGAACTGTGTGATCGCAGCGTTCAAAACTTTTAGTCTTTCACGCGTCAGATCTTCCCTGAGGGTAACCCCACTCTTGGTGAGTTTTCTTTTCTGAGCAAACACTTCAGCTCTTTTCCGGTAAGACACAAATTTAATTATTATGGGCCTGGGTTTCATGGCACCTGGTATCCTGCGCCCAACACGGTGGCTTCTGTCAATATCGGGCACGTCGATCTACACGCCAAGTTTCTCTCGCACGAGGCTGATGGCCAGGTCGTCGGTGTTTTCGCTATCGTTTTCAGCTACCCCGAACAAGCGCAAGCTGTTCCTTCGCTGATACTGCTCAATTTCATCGGTGGCTGCAGACAGTTTAGCTTCTAGGTCGGCGGCTTTTTTCTCTTGTGCGGCCAGGGACTTTCTAAGAGACTGGATTTCGGTGCTGTTGCGCCCGACCGACTCTTGCTGTCTGTCCATGACCGCGGCCGTCACACAGTCCGTGATGGATTGCACGATGACGTCTAGCGTGTCTTTGCTGTGCAGCACCGCACTCACCTGGGACCGGACGAGCTCCCCGACGTCGGGAAGCGGGGCCTCACCTGCCGCCGGAGACCGGGCGCCCGCGCTGCCTGCGCCCCTGTAGCCTCGCATGCTGCAGCTTACTCTTGCTCTTCCCATTTTTCACTCACTGATCACGTATCACTTGTGGTAATCAACGGAGAACAATACACCATTGCAAGTAACACTTGTTTAGTCGGATGCACACGTTGTGGACTGCCACACTTCTCTGTAACACCTTCAATGAGCGGAAAAACTCGCGAGCCGAAGAAACGCGCGTCACTCAGTGGCCGCCAGAAAGTTCTGGCACACAAATTAGATCGCTGTTTATTATGTACAATGTTGTAGCACACTTTGAGATTCAGTACCTCATAAATTACTAAATTTTGGGCGTAACTAACCACCTTATGTCATTATGAAGTACTGAATTACCAAAGTCTTAAAATTAATACTTTTTGTATAGATAGCCGTCATTGTTATCTACGAAGGACTGTAATATAATTTTCTGTTGTTTATAGTGTATTTCTCAAAATCTTTAGTCATTTCCTCACGAGTGAGATGAGATAGTAGGCACCTACTGTGCATTAAAATAATAAATTAGGGAACTTCACATCGCATGTGCTATGTATATGTTGCTCACATAACTAGGAATATACACCATTTTCATTTAGCTGTTAGATGTCTACAAATGATAAGTATATTTGAAGAAAAACGTAGTATTTTATATTCCAATAATAATTTGTTATTTTCACTGTATCTATATGAAATTTGGTAGTGCTAGACATCAGCAGTCAAATTTATTATGTATCGGGGAATGAGGCATTGAGAGAACCAATGATTCGTATTGTGGTGCGAATGATCAAGCCATGAAAGAGTTACAATAGAAACAGAAATGAATGATAGTCATAAAAAAGGAATATTGATTAAAATGTCTCAGCGTTAAGTCTAGGCTGTGGAGAAAAAAATATATTGAAATAGGATCAGTGTATATATAACTCTGCAAACGCATTGAGTCGAAAATTATTATTGCGGAATTATTTGCGAATTTTACAGACTGCGGAACAATAAGGACGTGAACACTCATCAGCCACCATTGCATTTCAACTAATATCCTTGTGTTTGAATTCCACATATCGGAAGAAGTCTTGCACTACTTCGTGCGCAGTAAGACAATGACTAAATTTCATCACACAAAGATTTGTCAAGTGAAATAATTCTCTGGCTAAAGGTGAAGTTTGTAAAAACAAAGCGCGAATATTACGGCCCAAAATAATTGTAGCTGGTTGAAATAAACAGCGTATAACTGATTGGCTGCTTACTGAAGAGATATTGTTAATTTAGTTCATTACTGGTTCAGCCATATGTTGACCACAAATGATCCTTTCCCTCATCCTTTCAAGTTGGTCATGTCTGGTTTCCAACATCTCTTGAATTCATTAATGTTTGTTGCGCCGTAACCATCGTCGTAAGCTCTGGCTCGCAGTACATCAAAGAAGGCGTCAGGAGAGGGAGAATAAATTGACTTGCATCGTGATCCACGTGTAGTTGTTGAGACTTCTTTCTTTCATGTTAACCATTGTCTTTGTGAAGAGTGAAACCAGTAGACTGCGATGTAGAATTTTCAGCAAACTGGGTGCAGAATACCACATTGTAGCAATTTTAGACTGTCATTCGTATATCATCCAGAGCCCCAGATTCCTTTGGTTGCCTTGGAAGAAAAGTAACAAGACCATTAAAAGTGAAGGGAGAATTTTTTTTTCCTTTCATGACTTGATTGCTGTCTGTTCAAACGAGCTTCCATAATTGCAACTCCATCGTAAATGAGCATGTTGAAGTTTTATAAAATATTTCATCGTTTTACCACAGCTACGACATAGCACAGTACTGTAAAATGACTGGAAATTTTACGTTGGGGCAAATTCCCAGGAAAAATGCCTAGGCAAATGCCCAAACTTCATAAATGACCAGGCATTTATGCATTTTAAAGATTAATTGGTAAGCGGACCTTGCAAAAACTATAAGCTGATATTTTGTGTTGGAATATGAATTTTGCGACACTGCTTCTTCAGTGACTATGTAAGCAAGTTAAAAAAGCTGCGCAAGAATTAGGGGAGAGTTATTTGACTGTAAACATAAATTTTTACATCTTTCATGAGGTCAGTTCTTGAGGTAGTACACAATAAGAAAAAGGATATGACACTCAAGTTTAAAAGTAATATTTGAAATAGAGTATAGTTTATATTTAGTAGCTAGCCAGTAGGTAGTATTTATACTTATATCACGTTACTGAAACAAATTAAAAAGTTTCTCTCAGTCACTGTATCTAAGTCAAACACTTTTTCAAATTCTGAGGGCACCTGATATAGGTTTTGATATGCTTTACCATTTTGTTGGAATGTGACTGTTTGTATTCCTTAAAACAATATTTACAAGATACTCCATTCCCTTTTCAATTGAAAAAGTTGCAAACAGATCATATTTTCTTAACCAGCTTGCAACTGTTCAACAGCCTATTGTCTACAACACAGCAAATAACACAAAGACGACGTTATGATGCTTCTCACTCAACCACACAGACTTCAATAACTGTCTGTGGGTCAGAACAGTGTTGTCAGTTCAAGTTAACTAAATAGACCACAGAATTGCATGGATTGCCTCAAATTACCAGCCACCCACTCAAAATTTCATCTACTGCCTATTTGCAGTAGCACTAGCACTAATTTTTACTTCAAATAAATGAAATTATGGTAGAAAAAGTTTATACAGAATGATTTTAGTTAGGGATGTGTCACGTACCGATTCGGATTGCACTTTCCAAGAATTGCGGATTCTCTAGGAATCGACTAGTATAGTAATCGAACGATTTCCATGTCTTGGGCGTCGATTTTTGTTATTAAATATGTTTCATATTAGCATTTCCGTCTTATCATCATAACAGTGCAGTCATATGAAAATAAATAATAATAAAGAACAAGAATAAAAAACTATAACTTGTCGCAATTGTTGCTACATATCAGAATAAATCATTTCTTTTGTTTTTTCACTGAAAACTGTTCAACAGTTAAGAATGCATTTATTAAAAAGAGAGACATACCAACTGTTTAATGCATTCAGTAATAATTTTGCTACCAATAACCATTCTTCAATAATTTCCGGAGATTTGACAATTATGGTAAGTTTGTTACATTACAAAGCGGTGGCTTAAGGACAGTATTTTGAAACCGGCTTATCACTTTACGGTTGTTCAGCGGTGTGTGTGTGTGTGTGTGTGTGTGTGTGTGTGTGTGTGTGTGTGTGTGTGTGTGTGTGTGTGTGCTTGTGCGTGTGTGAGAGAGAGAGAGAGAACAGAGAGAGAAAGTGAATGCGAGTGAGATCGAGAGTGAAGAGTAGAACTGGGAAAAATAAAAAGGGCAAAGGACATTATAAATGATAAGTGGCTGTCAGCAACACGCGCCCTTCCTTAGCACAGCAAGTCGTTATGCTAGATAAAAAAAATTTGTTTCTCGCTTCTTTCCTCTCATTCTTAGTAATAAAGACAAATGTCAACTTTTACTAACTTGTAACACCGGTAAATTATACAACGTAGCATTGAGCAAATTCCCTAAAAGTGCCCATTTATAAATGTCCTGGCCACTGTGTATTTGTCCGGCACACATCGCTAGTCATCTCCCTATCGTGTTCCACTCGCGAATGGCGTTTGAAACAAACAAATGATTGTCGGTAATCCTCTGTACTGGCTGTAATTGCTCGAATTTTCTCGTCGTGGTCAATATGATAGATGTATGTAGGAGGAAGTAATATGTTGTCCAACTCTTCCTGGGAAGTTTGCTTTCGAAATTTCAATAGCAAACATCTCTGTGACGCACAACGCCTTTCTTGTGACGTCTGCTAACGGAATTCGTTGAGCATCTCGATAACGTTCTCACGCCGACTAAACGATCCCGTCACAAAACGTGCCGCTCTTATTTGAATCTCCTCTATCTCCTCCACCTCTTAAGGAACCAATATTGACGAACATGACTCAAGAATCGGTCGAACAAACGCCTTATAAGCCACTTCTTCGTGGAAGAGTTAAATTTCCATCAGATTTTTGTTGTGTATCTTCTCAGTCTGGCGTATGCTTCTCGCACTATTTATTTTGTGTGGCCATTCCACTTGTCACCCTAGGTAGTTTACTCCCAAGATATTTTACGGTAGATACTGTTTCCAACACTTTGTCAACGATAGTATAGTTCCACAAAACTGGATTTTTTTTCTTTGTACATGCAACATGTTCAATTTGTTTACGTTCAGGGTCAGTTACCACAGCCTGCACCCATCGCCAGTCCTCTATGTCATTCTGAAATTGATACCGTCTCCTTGCGTTGCTACTTTGTTATGGCCTACCGCATCATCAACAAACAGGAGGAATAGAGCGCTTTGAGTTTCACAGGAACTGTTGAAACGTCCCCTTTGAAAAATTATACACGACTGGTCTATATGAAATGTCCCCTTTGAAAAATTATACAAGACTGTGCTTAACCTGACACATAATATTTTTAGCGCAACGCAATCTGACTTTCGAAAATCCCTACAAAAGAATGGCCCTGACTAACATTAACCTATACGTTTCACAAATCACTTACCTCACAAAAATCTTCGTTACTCAAGCTACTGCAATACAGCGAGCGCCACTACTGCCAGCTAACTGAAAGATTCAAACTACGGAAGTCACTAACTACTGATAGGCACAGTTAGCCAATGAAAGATTTTAATAGAGAACAAACAATGTATTTACCTTATTAGTCATAATATATATATCACTTCATGACACCAATTCTTACAAATTTCAAAACTCCACCATCTCTCTACCCACGTCCACCACTGCTGGCGGCTCACCACCAACTGCGCAATGCTACGCGCTGTTACCATCCAAGCTGCCCAACACTACACTGGCGAGTATTACAACAATGCCAACCAGCCACTGACTGCACACAGCACAGCCAGTGATTTTTCATACAGAGCGCTACGTGGCGTTACCAATAAAAAAAACCTAAACAGCCTACTTACACTGTTTGCGGGACCGGTGTTGATTTTTAGAGGAGATTTCCGTCATAATTGTTAATCATAAAACGTGTTCCATAATTTTACAACAGAAGAAAATATACACGTTAAACGAAACTGCGTTATACGGCTTTTGTCAAGTAGGACGTCCTGGCAGCCGGATGTTGCTACAGTAAATATGCATACTGAAACTCACATGTCGTTTCTAGTTTCGATGCAAGATTCAGTTGTGAGTCTACCCTATTTATTATCTTCTTATCCTATTTGAAACTGCTAGCATCGATGTCGTGCGGCAGGGTCACACATTCACACTGCCGTGCTTGGACTCCCATAATATAGCGCTCTGAGGTACGATACGTAACGAGAGAGAGTGTTTATCTTTCCACCGACAGCAGCTTTCTCTTTTTGTGGTTATTATGTCACACAATTAAGGTTATTTATGGTGCTGAAATAAGATAAAACAACGTACCTCATGAGTCATGTCATTTACCTTAGCCACGAGTATGTTTTCTGTAGCACCAGAACATAAATTACAACTTTTAGTCCAGCTGCCCTCATATCTAGACCCGCAGGCGACTGACTGCGGACCAGGGGACCTGGAAGATGGGGTTGGAAAAGAGCCACGTTTCACGATGCTCTAGCCGCCACATGTATAGCCCGTTCCGAAAACATCCCTCTCAACTTCGCAAAAATCTCAGAACTTTTGTTTACAAAGCTTCTTGCCACCGTTGGTAAAGGGAATTTTCCAGTCAACTGGATATTGTTTTAAGAGTTTAATATGTGTGAACCAGACGATGTACTTTCTTAAAAAAAATAAAGCAGAGTACACCAGTTCTTTATGGAGAAATGAAACATCAGAATTAGAGGAATTGTGGTGATTTAATGTAAAATACGTATTGACACTAAATAACTAAAAGTGTGAGGTCATCCACATGAGTACTAAAAGGAACTCGTTAAACTTGGGTTACACGATAAATCAGTCTAATCTAAAAGCCGTACATTCAACTAAGTACTTAGGTATTATAATTACGAACAACTTTAATTGGAAAGAACGCACTGAAAGTGTTGTGGGGAAGGCTAACCAAAGACTGCGTCTTATCGGCAGGACAACAAGAAAGTATAACGAACCTACTAAGGAGACTGCCTACACTACGCTTGTACGTCCTCTTTTACAATACTGCTGCACTGTGTGGGATCCTTACCAGATAGGACTGACGGAGTACATCGAAAAAGTTCAAAGAAAGCTAGCACGTTTTGTATTAACGCGAAAAATGGGAGAGAGTTCACAGAAGTGATACAGGATTTGGGCTGGAAATCATTAAAAGAAAGGCGTTTTTCATTCCGACGGAATCTTCTCACGAAATTCCAGTCACCAACTTTCTCCTCCGAATATTTTGTTGACACTCACCTACATAGGGAGCAACGATCACCACGATAAAATAAGGGAAATCAGAGCTCGTACCGAAAGATATAGGTGTTCATTCTTTCCGCTCGCTATGCGAGATTGGAATAAAAGAGAATTGTGAAGGTGGTTCGATGAAATCTCTGCCAGGTACTTAAATGTGTTTTGCAGAGTATCCATGTAGATGTAGATGTAGATATTTATTCACATTACACAGCGAATAAATCTCTGTGAAGTGACCGATTCCAAGGACAATTGCTAAATTGCCAGTCATTGTTTAATAGTTGTGCATACAGGGCATTGGCCTATCTAAATGTTGCTGCTGTTGTTGTGGTCTTCAGTCCTGAGACTGGTTTGATGCAGCTCTCCATGCTACTCTATCCTGCGCAAGCTTCTTCATCTCCCAGTACCGACAGCAACCTACATCCTTCTGAATCTGCTTAGTGTATTCATCTCTTGGTCTCCCTCTACGATTCTTACCCTCCACGCTGCCCTCCAATACTAAATTGGTGATCCCTTGATGCGCCAGAACATGTCCAACTAACCGATCCCTTCTTCTCGTCAAGTTGTGCCACAAACTTCTCTACTCCCCAATCCTATTCAATACTTCCTCATTAGTTGTATGATCTGCCCATCTAATCTTCAACATTCTTCTATAGCACCACATTTCAGAATCTTCTTGTCTAAACTATTTATCGTCCATGTTTCAGTTCCATACATGGCTACACTCCATACAAATACTTTGAGAAACGACTTCCTGACACTTAAAGCTATACTCGATGTTAACCAATTTCTCTTCTTCAGAAACGCTTTCCTTGCCATTGCCAGTCTACATTTTATATCCTCTCTACGTCGACTCCTTTACTACTTTAAGTGTCTCATTTCCTAATCTAATTCCCTCAGCATCACTTGACTTAATTAGACTACATTCCATTAGCCTCGTTTTGCTTTTGTTGATGTTCATCTTATATCCTCCTTTCAAGACCCTGTCCATTCCATTCAACTGCTCTTCCAAGTCCTTTGCTGTATCTGACAGAATTACGATGTCATCGGCGAACCACAAAGTTTTTATTTCTTCTCCATGGATTTTAATACCTACTCCGAATTTTTCTTTTGTTTCCTTCACTGCTTGCTCAAAATGCAGATTGAATAACATCGGGGAGAGACTACAACCCTGTCTCACTCCCTTCCCAACCACTGCTTCCCTCTCATACCCCTCGACTCTTATAACTGCCATCTGGTTTCTGTACAAATTGTAAATAGCCTTTCGCTCCCTGTATTTTACCCCTGCCACCTTCAGAATTTGAAAGAGAGTATTCCAGTCAACATTGTCAAAAGCTTTCTCTAAGTCTACAAATGCTAGAAACATAGGTTTGCCCTTCCTTAATCTTTCTTCTAAGATAAGTCGTAGGGTCAGTATTGCCTCACGTGTTCCAATATTTCTACGGAATCCAAACTGATCTTCCCCGAGGTCGGCTTCTACTAGTTTTTCCACTCGTCTGTAAACAATTCGCGTTAGTATTTTGCAGCCGTGACTTATTAAACTGATAGTTCGGTAATTTTCACATCTGTCAACACCTGTTTTCTTTGGGATTGGAATTATTATATTCTTCTTGACGTCTGAGGGTATTTCACCTGTTTCATACATCTTGATCACCAGATGGTAGAGTTTTGCCAGGACTGGTTCTTCCAAGGCCGTCACTAGTTCCAGTGGAATGTTGTCTACTCCGGGGGCCTTGTTTCGATTCAGGTCTTTCAGTGCTCTTTCAAACTCTTCACGCAGCTCTTGATGTCCATACAAGTCGTTCTCTTATCTCCAAAGGTCTCTTTAATTTTCCTGTAGGCAGTATATATCTTACCCCTAGTGAGATAAGCCTCTACATCCTTACATTTGTCCTCTAGCCATCCCTGCTTAGCCATTTTGCTCTTTCTGTCGATCTCATTTTTGAGACGTCTGTATTCCTTTTTGCCTGCTTCATTTACTGCATTTTTATATTTTCTCCTTTCATCAATTAAATTCAATATTTCTTCTGTTACCCAAGGATTTCTACTAGCCCTCGTCTTTTTATCTGCTTGATCCTCTGCTGCCTTCACTACTTCATCCCTCAAAGCTACCCATTATTCTTATACTGTATTTCTTTCCCCATTCCTGTCAATTGCTCCCTTATGCTCTCCCTGAAACTCTGTACAACCTCTGGTTCTTTTAGTTTATCCAGTTCCCATCTCCTTAAATTCCCACCTTTTTGCAGTTTCTTCAGTTTTAATCTACAGTTCATAACCAATAGATTGAGGTCAGAGTCCACATCTGCCCCTGGAAATGTCCTACAATTTAAAACCTGGTTCCTAAATCTCTGTCGTACCATTATATAATGTATCTGAAACCTTTCAGTATCTCCAGGCTTCTTCCATATATACAGCCTTCTTTTATGATTCTTGAACCAAGTGTTAGCTATGATTAAGTTGTTTTCTGTGCAAAATTCTACCAGGCGGCTCCCTCTTTCATTTCTTAGCCCCAGTCCATATTCACCTACTACGTTTTCTTCTCTCCCTTTTCCTACTACCGAATTCCAGTCCCCCATGACTATTAAATTTTCGTCATCCTTCACTATTTCTTTTATTTCACCATAAATTTCTTATATTTCTTCGTCATCTGCAGAGTTAGTGGGCATATAAACTACTACTGTAGTAGGTGTGGGCTTCGTATCTATCTTGGCCACAATAATGCGTTCACTATGCTGTTTGTAGTAGCTTACCCGCATTCCTATTTTCCTATTCATTATTAAACCTACTCCTGCAGTACCCCTATTTGATTTTGTGTTTATAACCCTGTAGTCACCTGACCAGAAGTTTTGTTCCTCCTGCTACCGAACTTCACTAATTCCTACTATATCTAAATTTAACCTACCCATTTCCCTTTTTAAATTTTCTAACCTACCTGCCCGATTAAGGGATCTGACATTCCAAGCTCCGATCCGTAGAACGCCAGATTTCTTTCTCCTGATAACGACATCCTCTTGAGTAGTCCCCACCGGGAGATCCGAATGGGGGACTATTTTACCTCCGGAATATTTTACCCAAGAGGACGCCATCATCATTTAATCATACAGTAAAGCTACATGCCCTCGGGAAAAATTACTTCCGTAGTTTCCCCTTGCTTTCAGACTTTCGCAGTACCAGCCTAGCAAGGGCGTTTTGGTTGTTGTTACAAGGCCAGATCAGCCAATCATCCAGACTGTTGCCCCTGCAACTACTGAAATGGCTGCTGCCCCTCTTCAGGAACCACACGTTTATCTGGCCTCTCAACAGATACCCCTCCGTTGTGGTCGCACCTGCGGTACGGCTATCTGTATCGCTGAGGCACGCAAGCCTTCCCACCAACGGCAGGGTCCATGGTTCATGGGGGGAGGATCTAGATGTAACGCGTGTAAACCAACGGTCGAATTGCAATAATTGTGAAGTATTCGCTGTTACTATCCCACCCGATAGTCAAAATGGCGCTGCTACCACCGTGATCAGATATTCGGTTTGCTTTCTAAACTGCGGCGTTAGTCCCAAAATAATGCGGAGAAGTTTGTGTCGCGTTACAAACTGTAGCAGAAAACCACCAGCAGGTAGATGTGATTCACAAGACGTGACTTGCGCAGATATCGCCATGTTTCTAGAGTCCGATACAGCGAACTATGTAGTTCGCATTCAGTCATAATTGACTGCAGAAGAACTTAAATCAGTGAACATTACGTTTTACTGCATGAAATGGAAATATTCATTCGCTTCAGAACCGATGCCAAGGACATTTATAAGAATCTCGCCTCAGCTGTCTCACTGAAACAAATATCCTCATTACATGTCATGAGAGTATCATGTTACGTTTTCTGGATGACCATGTCGTGTGAATGGCTTGATATGGCCAGTACGCCTTACTCACTTGTGCCATAATACAGTACTTACGTTCAACGTACCAACGTTCTCTACAATATTTTCCCTGTATCACTCTCTCTAGGGTAAGGGAAGTTATTCCCATATGTTTCACATGTCATGTCATCTTGTCGCTTCTTCTAGATAATGTTATCCATATAGCTTTTTTCTCTTCAGTTCTGTAGGAAACCACAGTTCTCGCCTTACAAGCCCTCTTAATTTTTCATGGTCTTCTGTAGAACGATATCTCAAACGTCCCGAATCGTTTTTTTCCGAAATTTCAATAATTCATGATTTACCTCTACGTATACTGAGCTTTAGACGTACTATTTCAGTATTTTCCTTCTGATTTTAAGGCTTATTTTGTATGCTTTTACACTCTTTGCCTGTGTTAGTGTACTTCTTGCGCCCTTGTTATTTGGTCCACTATGCGTTATTTTGCTTTCGAGGTCAAAGTCCATCACTTTCCCTCCTAAAGCACGAGATCTCAACCACTTTTCCCATTAGGTGGTTCCCCATTATTTTGCTCCTCCTCAATACGGTCATGTCACTCCCACACTGCGTTTAGCGAACCATTCGATTGAATGTGTCTTGTGGTTCTTCCTCACTTTCACCACGGAGATAGCAATGTCATCTGCCAATCTTGCTACTGATATAATTTCACCCTTAGGTAGAATTCCAGTTCTGAAAGTTAGTCTAATTTCCTTCATCCACATCCGCTTTTACAGTAGTAATCTGTAACCCACCGTACCGTGCGAGGCGCAGTGTATGTGGAATACCAAACCCTTTTCTCCCTTTTTCCATTATCCAACTTTACCCTCAGGATCATATAATAATATGTAATTTTGAGGAAGTGGTCCGTTGCTTGACTAATGTTGACTTTCCGCATGGTCTGCCTTCTATTTGGTTTGATACAGCACGTTACGAATTCTTTTACATTGCCAGACGCTTAACCCTCGCAATACCAATGTCGAAAGGGGCGGGAGGGTATTTTGTGCTCATCTTCTGAAATTATCAAAAGCTAGTGAGGTACACAATATATTAAATGTCTGAAAAAATTATGTCGTCTTTGATAATTTCTTGTATGAGATTCCGTAACTGTTTCAAAATTTTCACTACAACTAAACTCAAAAGTTTAAGTCCTAATACTGAATGTGGCTATTCGCAGATGTATGTTGTGAAAGAAAATCAGCGATAATTTACAAAATTTACATATATTTTTAAATATTTTGTGCTGGCCACAAAGAAGTCATTCCTTTGGTGGAGATATTACGAAAAATGCATTTGTGTTGCATTGTTTTTTGTTTGCAATTTCAACAGACGTCTTCAGTTATTTGCAGCACGTATTCCAGTCTCCGTTTTCCTCTGCAGTTCTTACCCTCTACAGCCCCCCCTCTCCTACCATGCTAGTTATACCCTGATGTCTTAACAGATGTCCTTTCATCCTGTCCCTTCTTCTTCTATGTGTTACCGTTCTATTCCTTTCCTTGACCTTATTCGGAGAACGTCCCCATTCCTTACTTTATCAGTACACTTAATTTTCATCATTCTTCTGTAGCACCACATCTCAAATGTGTCGAAATTCTCTTCTTTTTCCCACAGTACATGTTTCACTACCACACAATTCTGAGATCCAAACGTACATTCTCAGGAATTATTTCATCAAATTAAGACCTAGGTTTCATAAATTCTATTGGGCAGGTATGTCCTTTTGGCCAGTATTGTTCTTCGCTCCGTCCGTCAAAGGTTATTTTTCTGAATCATAGCATTAACTTCACGTACTTCATGATCACCAATCTTGGTATTAAGTTTTTCGCTGTTCTCGTTTCTGCTACTTACCGTTACTTTCGTACTTCTTCGATTTACTCTGAATTCATATTCGGTACTCATTAGACTGTTCATCCCATTCAGCAGATCCTCTAATTCTTCACTTTCACTGAGGGCAGCAACGACATCAGGGGATCCTATGACTGGTACTTTTCCACGTTGGATTTTTATACTACTTTCGAACCTTTCTTTGATTCTCGACATTGATTCTTCGACGTAAAGATTGAAGATTAGGAGCGAAAGACTACTTCCGTGACTTACACCTTTCTAATTCGAGAACATCATTCTCGATCGTCCAGTCTTATTGATCACTCTTGGTTCTTGTACATACTGTATATGACCCGTCTTTCCTATAGCTTCCCTCTGATTTTCTCAGAATTTCGAACATCATGCATCGTTTGACATTGTCGAATGCTTTTTCCAAACCGGCGACTTCCATGAACGTTTCTTCAATTCTCTTTAGTGGCTTTACCTTTCCGATATTGAAGCTGATCGTCATCTAATAGATCTTCAGTTTTCTTTTCCATTCTTCTGTATATTATTTTGTCAGAAGCTTGGGCGCAGGAGCTGTTAAGCTGATTGTGTGATGCTTATCACACTTATTATGTGGATAATGTTTTTCCTCAATGTAATGTGGAAAAACATTATTTTAATTATCCAATGTAATGTGTAAAGTCAGATGATTTATCGCCACACTCATATATTCTACACACCAACGTGAATAGTTGTTTTGTTGACACTTCACCAAATGATTTTAGGAGTTTTGATGGAACTTTATTTATCCCTTCTGCTTATTCGAAGTTAGGTCTTCCAAACCTTTTATAAATTCTGATTCTAGTACTTAATCTGCAACGACTACGTCATCAGACAAGTCTTTCCCCTCGTGAAGCCCTTCAGTTTTTACCTATTCGCTCTCTCCTTTGCATTTAACAGTAGAATTTCCATTTGTCTCTTAATGTTACCACACTTGCTTTTTATTTCACCGAGGATTGTTTCGACTTTTCTATATGTTGAGTCAGTCCTTCCGACAATTATTTCTTGTTCGATATCTTCACATTTTTCATGCAGCCATTTCGCCTTAACTTCGCTTCACTTCCTAGTTTTCTTATTCCTATGTAACTTGTTTTTCTGTTTTCATGAATTTCCTTGTTTCATCGTTGAGCTGAAGTATTTCTTCTGGTACTCATGGTTTCCTCGGAGCTACCTTTTTTGTAGCAACGTTTTTCCTTCCACCTTCTGTGATTACCCTTTTTGGAGATGTCCATTCCGCTTGAACTGAACTACCTACTGAGCAACTCCGTATCGCAGTATCTTCAGCCTTAGAGAACTTCAAGCGAATCTCCTCATTCCTTAGTACTTTGCGCATTGATTCACCTTGGCTGGTCTCTTAAAATTCAGCCTGCCCTTCTTCACTACTAAATTGTGTTAGAAGTCCGTATTTGTTCCTGGGCGAGCCTTACAATCTAGCATCTGATTTCGGAATCTCTGCCTCATAATTACATAATGTAATTTAATTTCTTACGTATCTCTAGGATTTTTCGAAGTATACCTCCTCCTGTTGCGATTCTTCAACGGTGTATTCGCTATTTCTACCTGAAATTTATTACAGAACTAAATCAGTGTTTTTCCTCTCGTTATTACACTACCAAGCCGGTATTCTCCTTTAACATTTTATTCTATTCCTTCCCCTACAACCGCACTGCCATCCACCATGATTATGAGATTTTCACGTCCCTTTACTTACTAAATTGTCCGATGAATATCCTTATATAGTTCCTCTTTCTCTTTGACTTCGGCTTGGGACATCGTCATGTATGATCTGTTGTTGTGGGAATTGGTTTGGTGTCAATTCTGACGAGAATGACACTATCATTAAACTGTTCATAATAATTCTCTTCTGCCCTACCTTCCTATTCGTAATGAATTCTACTCGTGTTGTAGCATTTCCTGCTACTGTTGATATTACCCTACAGTCATATGACGAGAAATAGGGGCCTCTTTTCATTTTAGCTCACTAAGTCCCACTATATGTGGATTGAGCCTTAACATTTAGATTTTCAGATTTCCTAATTTTCTCATGACGTTGAAACTTGTGCCATATGACCTCCGCAACTCGCTGGTGATTCAGTCTTTCTCTCGTGATCACCTCCACTTGGCAGGTGTCTCCGAGAGGTCCGTATGTGGTACAAGTAGGGAACCTCTCGCCAATGAAGAGATCATCAGTGAACGTTTTCAACTATAGGCCACATGTGCTGTGGGAACGCTTTATGTGTCTTCCATGCAGTGGTTTCTGCTGCCTGCTGCATCCCCATGCTGTTGATCATTTCTAACTCTTTCGCCTTTAGGGCAGTTTACCGCCACAAGGGCAAGAGACCGCTATGAACGTCGGTCCGCTCCTACGCCGTCTTGGGCGAGGCCATTGGCTGATGATTTTTATTCAAGATTTAAGCGGGGGTTGTGTTCGACCCCGGGACGGAAGCCATTTTGATCACAAATAAAATACGCTACCCGTTGACGACGGGTGCGAGGTGTGTTACTAAGATCGTGCTGATAGTTACTTTAGGGTTCTGTACCCTAGTTATAAATCAGTATATATTTAAAAAGTACGTTGTTACTAAAATTTAAACATATACAGCGCAAATATTTTAGTTTCATGGTGTTGAGCACAAATTAACTCCCACCCCCCGACGTCACCCCCCCTCCTCCCCTCGCGTCCCACTTTATATTACGCGTTATGGAAAATGTGTTGATATTTCTAGAATTAATTTAAGAGTAACAGTCCAACCAACGTCCTCAATTACTTGCTGAATGTATTCTTGTCTCCGTCTTCTCCTTCGGCTTTTACCCCCTATAGATTCCTCTAGTACAATGGAAGCTATTGCCGAATGTCTTAAAATACGTCCTCTGTTTCTGTTGCCTCTTTTTGTCAATGTCTTCCATATGTCTCCTCGCCGATTCTACGGAAAACCTCATTTCTTATCAATTTACCAAATTTTCTACAATCTTCCGTAGCATAAAATCTCGAATGCTTCCATTCTGATTTTTGTGATTTTCCTATAGTCCGTTATTCACCATCGTACAACTTTTGCTTCAGACATGTGTTCAAAGGTATTTTCACTCCAGTTAAGAACCATGGCTAATACTAGGAGACTAATTTTTGCTGGTACTGCCTTCTTTATCTGTATTTGCCAGACAACATCAGTTCTATAGATTTCGCTCCGTCTGCAGATACAAGCAGCCATAATGAAAGGGGAAAGCCTGAGGAAGGTCTGCGGAAAGGACTGAAAACGGTTGCTAAAAAATAAAACATCCGAAAACGCAATAGAGACTGTTTTTATTTAATTTCTAGCATTTTACAACGATCACTGTGTTCCAGTTACAGATTGTTTTTAGAACATTTTGGATTATCACTTTTTCTCAGTACTATGAGAATAACTTTGCTGATAAGAATTCTACATCTACATGGATACTCTACAAATCACATTTAAATGCCTGGCAGACGGTGGTTCGTGAGTTATGCTTCGCTGTCTAAGTCGACTCCATTTCTAGGTACTGGTGATCAAACCAAAATGGTCTCAACAGCATTACGTGAATTTAGAGCGTTCGTTGACGTTTAAATTGTGTTGCTCATCCTTTCGGACTAAAGCTTGGACTGTGCTATCCCCAAGCCTTGGTATTTTGTAGGTACCTGAATTCTAACGTGAGTTGATTTAGTTATGCAGTATTTGTTGCTTTAGCGTCTTCCGTACCAGGCATCACAACCCGTGGTTAGGTAGGTCAGTCTGCTGTCCGTAAGGTTCCGCTTTTAGGACCAGAATAATGCTGAGGTGGCACGGTGCAAAGACACCAGCACAGCTAAGTGGCGACATCGGTTACCTCATGCAGCACTGTCTCGATCCCTCTAAGTGAATACAACCGGACTCATGTCATAATAGAAGGAGCATAAATGTTGGGCGTAACACATGAGATGTGAGCTATTTGTTTTGGTCACTCTGTAAATTCTGTTCCTGACGCAAATATCAATATGGATACCTCACACAGAGCAAAACCATGCAGCTGAGTAATCCTTGACTATTTCTACAATAATTTTGCGTTGCTACATCGCCTCTGCCAGAGAGCAAATGCAAATTTACCCACGTGCTAAGTTGAGCTGTGTTGAGAAGCAAACGTATTTTTAAGAAGGGTCAGCAAATTCTCTTTAGGTGATACGATATTGATGCAGTTGGAGTGCGAATATTTTTCATGAAATTATGGAGAGAGAAGCTAAGGAGATTATTTGACAGGTCTTTTGTAATGTTGAGAGATGGAGGTGAGCACACAAGACAGTGTTGAGCAAATCATATTAAGTCTTTGCATAAATCAATATGGCCAGAGTTTTGCACAATACGTGAGAAGTTTTAGAAGACAGTTTTAGGAAGTTATTAATATTACAGGTATTTAAAAAAAATTTAATATTAAATGTATTGCTTTTACTGGTCGCCAGCCTCTACAATGATGCGATGGTGAGTAAGAAACTTATACTTGTGGATGATGAAACTATATACTCCGCCAACTAGCATCAAATTCCCATCAGACCGACGAGAACGTTGACCGACGGCATTGTTTAGAAGCCAGTGACATTTCTAAAATCACGCAGTTGTGTAATTACAGACAGGTAAAAGACATCTCAGGGACGCGGAAATAAAAGTTTTGTATAGTAATCCCTTATTGAATACAAGTACTGTTCGGCTGTGGCCACCAAGCAATTCGTCAGCAACTCTCAGCTTTTGAAATTAAATTGATGTAATTATTTGCCAAGCGTTACAGAGCGAGACGTACATTTTTGAAACAGCCATCGAAAACAAACGAGAGAGAGTTCACAGCTCCTGCTTTTGTATAATCCAAAAGCAAATTACGGCGACTGCCTTCACCTTGCTTTACAATTTCGATAGATGAACATTTCTCTAGAAAATTGTTTAGGTGAACAGGAATAAAATACATTCCTTTCATTAAATTGTGATATTTTCTCCTTACTTTACACATTTACTTACACAGAAGAAATAAATTCTTAATCTATTTTGGCCTTAATTGAAAAATTGGAGAGTATTCTATTAATTATTCAAAAAAGCAACATTTCGGAATCACTCAGACTAAGAGAAGCGGACAACCGATGAAGCTACACACATTGTTTGTATCTTACTGGGTTAACCCCACCTGCCAGCAACCTGATAGCCAGTCATTAAAAATTGTAGACTTTTGAACTCGTGGGAACGACGTTTATGTGTGTTACTGCTCTACAAGGATAGATTAGTTTGACACCAAATTTGTGAAACAGCCTCCCCATTTGCTTATGTCCATACTGGCTCATATAATAGTTATAAAATTTTCTTTTCTGTTCTGTGGGCAGTGCACATGCCAAAAGTGTCGGTTAAGTTTTCGTACTGCAAATTTGGGTGTCATACACGAGAGGTAGTATTTAGTTATCTCTAAAAATAGAGTTACATACGTATTTTTTAAGTTAGTTTTCTGGCTCATGTTTCACTTCCTAGTGCACAATGACACTGCGGCGCTACAGAGCTATAGCAGGTCACTGCAGGATAGAGTTGTGGCGATTCGTGAATGAGTCTATCATTTGAACGAGTCTAAATAAAGAATCGTAAGAATCGAATCGTGATACGGACGAATCGTCGTTCAATAGAGTCGTAAGAACGATTGCGTGTTTCCGAGTCGTGACGATTCCAAGTTCCAACGATTCATCGATTCTTGGTACGCTGTGCTCCGAAGGCAACTTCCGAATCATGCCGAGTCGTGCCGAATGATTACGACCGCCAGATGGCATTCAAGTGGAGGATACGTGTGAATAAAGGAAGCAATTTTTGCACTTCCTTGCGCACAAATCGATTCCTCTTTCCTGGCATACTGAAATAAAACAATAGATGCAATCAAATCAAACGTGACCTTTCATCAACTAAGGCGTTACACGTATAAATCGAGAACCACACTTGTAACGTTATATGCAAGTTTTCTCATAAATAAACTATTTCTGGCGTATCTTATCATGACACAGTTCGATTCTAACCCCATTGACAATTTCTGACATGTCATGCCACCTGTGAGTAAGATGTAGAACTTTATGCATTCCGTAAGTATCGTGCCATCGCAGACTAGAATCAATCGTGAAAGAATGGTGAACGAATCGTAAGAATCGATTCTCAATTTGAGATTGAATCGTAGGAATCGAATCTGGAAAAAGAATCGTGTTGCCCAACTCTACTGCAGGGGCAAAACAAGATGTTGTGGAGGCGGGACGGTTGGCTCGTGCGGTGACCTCTGGCGGCGGTTCCAGGAAACCCACAGCTCAGAGAGATGCCCATCGTAGCTGGAAGGCGTGCGAACGGGGCAGCTGGCCACGCCCCCACTCATGCTTGCTTCATATACGTGACAACCGGCTGCGGCCGTTGTTACATGAAATCAAAGCAAAGTAGTATCAGCTCTACAATAATTATTTCTTTATCGCAGAGCAGCCCTAGAGAAAAATTTGATTATTACAATGGATTTCGCTTTCATTATTGTCTTGTATGTGTATTGTTCTTGAGATTCAGGTCTATTTTAGGGGAACTTACATTATCACTAGTTTGTACCTGGCACAACTGTCTACAGATCGTGGCGTAGTTTCAAACTAAATGAGTCGAGTTCTTGACCGCTGAGTTCGTCAACAAACAATACTCGTTTATGGTTTTTAGTGTTCACGACAGGCGTTTCAAGAACATCTCTTCAGAGTCACTGCTTAGAATTGTTACATTGAAAAAAATTTCATTCAGTGTATATCTGCAAACTCTGTGTGCGGCGACAATGTTGCACATTGTCACACGGTTTTTGTTTATTGACGAAGGCAGTTTTTTCTGGTCCATTACCTCGCCAATGCAATAATATCTTCTATAAGTTCACTGAGTTACTTGTGTGCGGATAGATGTGTCAACGTGCGTGTACTCACCGAAGACTAGTCATGTGCACCGGACTTCTCAGTGCGTTGGCTGGCGTGCAGTTCCCAACGGTGAGTTTGACTTATAAACTGTTCACTTTATGTAACACTTATGTACTTTATATACTTTGGATTCCCAACGTCATTCGCTTGAGCCTCCTACTGCGACCTTTACCCACCAGTTCACATCGCCATCTTAAAAAAAAAATGGTTCAAATGGCTCTGAGCACTATGAGACTTAACATCTGTGGTCATCAGTCCCCTAGAACTTAGAACTACTTAAACCTAACGAACCTAAGGACATCACACACATCCATGCACGAGGCAGGATTCGAACCTGCGACCGTAGCAGTCGCGCGTATCCGGACTGAGCGGCTAGAACCACTAGACCACCGCGGCCGGCTCGCCATCTTCATTTATAAAAAACACTCACAAATAAATGAGCCCTTTCTTCTTATCCAACCCTGTCTGTTCGTTCCCTGGATAGCATTTACTTCTTGTACAAATTAACTGACACAGCTTTTACATTTGCCTTTCTTTAAAGTGGCGTACTTTACATGAATAATATGTCGCTCATGTCTTTTTGGTATGTTAAGCCTTGTCTGTTACAATGCATGGCTCGTAGTCTGATGTTTACATAATTCTTTACTTCCCCCCATTAATATTTCTTAGATTGAGTACAATTAGCTAGTTTATCGTCATGTTACCACATACTCATGAAATAATCGCGTTCTAGATACGGATCGGCAACGAGCAAAACACAAACAAAATCCAAACAACACAGACCGTGATCTCGAAATTAACACATGTCTCCGAGATCGCATGTGGCAAAAATCTAAACTCCTGCTCCGCATTAACTCACATAACTCATTTAACATATAATGGATCATACTGATGAAATTGTGCCAGCATATCTTGGCATAGCAATTCTCAAATTCAAAATAGAATTCATATCAACTCACTTGAAATAGATAAGCAAGAGATTAGCATACACATAAATATTCACATACAAAATAAAATATCAGTATAGTAGCATCTTGTGCTAGCTTCTGATTGACTTACAGCTAGAAATACTATCTTTCATGCTGCTTACATGCTAAGATTTACAGTTTGAGTATAGTTATCACATGGTCTGTACATGTTCCATTCAATAAATGAACAGCTCAGTTTAGTGTCGCCCTATATGGCACAAATGGGACCAGAGAAGACACTCTCTTTATAAGCAGTTATCTGTCAGGTTTAACTAATTGCCCTATACTTGGTAGTATTCAGTGTAGAAGTGCATCACATATTTATTCCACAGAAATTAAACTTGAGAAAAAAATGTTTACGACAAGATAACTAGTTACACTGAATATTACTGTCTCTTGCTCTATATACACTTAGTTGCAGGTAACAGTTCATCTGTTTATGTTTGTACTAGGCAACAAATTATGAAAAAATTACTTTAGTTCCATCTGGCCTTTTTTTATCACTTTTCATTATCCTACACAGAAATCTCTATAGAGAAATATCTTCCATACTAAATTTGTCAACCTAATGCTAAAAAAATATATGTTTTTTACTGACAAAATACTCTGTCCTCATTTCCATATTACACAGTTTTGGTGCCATAGTGATACTTCCTCATCACTATTGACAACAAACATACTGTCACGAAAACACACAGAAAAACTTCCTAACTACTACTTATACTCAGCAAATACTAAAAACTAAAAGATCTGCATTGCTTCTAATGTCAAAGAGACGTCAGCAGTATTATCACCTTTTAATGATATATACTATGTATTTGGTAATATTTATATCCATTAGTTTTGTTACTGTTGTACATGTTCTTCCTTGTGCAATAGATTTTAATAGTACGACAGGTTCAGCATAAAATTTCAAGCAGAGTATATATTCACCATACTGAGTGGTAGATAAAATTGAAAAGACAAAATACTTCGGCACAGTGTAAGTATCCTTACCAAACATAATTCTCCAGGTCCTTCTGGTGATAAAGTCCTTTAACTTTGGAAGTGTGCGGCAGGTTATTTGCCACTTGCTCAATTGGCGTAACGAATTCAACCCATTTGGTTTGCTTGTATATACGTTCTAATGAAGCGGTTGAATTTGCGAAAAATCCGTGCAGTAGGATTTGATTCTTGGTGAAAATTACTTATTAAAACCTGCTTGATGCCATTGTCCAGAATTTTTATTTTTTCATTTTCTGCCAGTGAAATTTGGTGCATTATCGGATAATATGGCATCCGGTTTTCCGAATCCCTGAATATAATCTTCCTTGATTCGTTTCATTATGGGTGTTGCAGTGGCAAACTTTGTGGCATACAGTCGCACATATTTTGAAAATAAGTCATACAAGACGGCCAAGGGTTTTTCTCTACCCCTTTCTTGTGGATGTGGACCAGATACGTCGAACGAAATCATTTCTCCTGGTTTGTGAGTCAGTATAGAATGCAGAGCTACTTTGATAGAAAGATTAGATGGTTTACTTTTCTGACACACTGTATACGTGCGTAACAAACGATGCATGAACCAGTTGAAATTTGGAATGTAACAGTACTGGGCGTTCCTTCGTTTGCATTTCTCGAAAGTGCCTCCATGTGGCATGTGTATGCCATATAACATGTTCTTCAAATCTGTCTGGAATGCAAACGCACCAGGAATCAGGTTGCCTATGAAACAATACATTATTGTGCAGTTGGTAGTACTGTGACAACTTATGATTAGGCTGTTCTGCGAGTGTGTGCTTTACTTTCGCCCAATTTATATCTGCATCCTATAGTGTGTCTATATTTCTGCATATTTCTAGACAATAGTGTTTATGCAGTGGATCTTTCAGTAAACATACCTTGAAATGCGACATTTGTTCTAGAAGATCCGAATATTCTGGCAGTCCTTGCGAGCCTGGATAGAGCATCCGCTACATTGTCCTTCTCACTGATATGGACTACTTCATAATATACTCCTGTAATGGGAGAGTCCATCGGCTAGTCGCTGGTGTAAAAACTTAAACGTCAGCAGAAAACTCAAAGCCTGATGGTAACAATTCACTTTGATATGTTTACCATGAATACGGTAGTTGGACTTTTTTAAAGGGCCAACTCACAGCTAATGCTTCTAATTCTGTGGCTGAGTACGATCTTTCACATTCCGTGAGCAAGCGGCTTGCTAAAACTAATCACCTTAATTTCGCGTTTGCCCTCGACGCCGTCTTCCTGAAACAAGCACGACCCCAAACCAGAACAGGACGCGTCGGTCGCGATGCAGAAATTCTTCTGCATGTTCGGGTGGTTCAAGATATTCGACTTTACCAGTTAATTCTTTTAAATGCCTCCTGACTTTTATTGGACTAGTGCCATACCACATTCTTTCTCAACACGTTCAGCGAATCAGGATCGTTCATAGACTGATCGGGCACGAACTTCCTGAAGAAAGATGCGAGGCCGAGAAACGCCTGTAACTGCTTCTTAGTTGATGGAGGCGGCAATATTTCTATGGCGTTTAATCTTTTCGGGGTCAGGCAAAGTTCCTATCGTCGAAATGATATGCCTAAGGAATTTGATTCGGTTCCTTGCGTATTTAGACTTGTTCAGACTGGCAGTAACTCCGTACTTTGAAAACTTATTGAGCACCCTGTCCAATAAAGACATTTGTTCCTGCCAGTTAGCAGTTGCGATCAGCAAATCGTCTACATATAATGTGACCTTGTCTATCAGTTCGGGTCCTAAACTGTATCTAGTGCTGAGATAAATACTTCGTCACTTACATTCCGACCGAAGGGAAGCACTCGAAATTGGTGCGATCTTCCGGCGAAGAAAAAAGCAGTGTATTTCCGCGAATCTTCTAAGAGCGACACTTGCCAGAACTAACAGGACGGAACTGGTTGCTTGGCAGTAAGTTTTATGTGGTATGACTTCCATCCGATAAACATAATCTTTAATCACGCCAGGCTTTAATGGAAATACCTCGACGTGTTTCTCGAGTAAGATTCGTAATTCCATTTTCTGTTCATCCGATAAGGATTTCGCATCATCGGATTTGCATCGTATGAGCGAAGAATCTATTTCGATTTACCAACTGTTCTTTAGTTCAGGCACAAGCTTCGTATACTGTGAATGGTGAGCACTTTATTCTTGATAATATTATCTTGCTTTCCTAGGCGCAGTCTTCTGTGTTTCGCTTTTGTTTTTATCAGATTCAAAACAAACTCCTAACCTTATATGGCATTTCCTATGCGGGAGGTCGGTACTTACGTCCCGTTCCCGGATGAAATGCCATGCCTACGGGACTGGACATGGTTAAATTTTTTCCGTTCTCGAATTTTATACCTATACTTGCCTGCAACGTAACAGTCTGGCCCCTGGCACCAATAGCACCAGATACCGCGCAGTTTTGAACTGCTAAGTCGGAATCTTTACAGACAGCATAATTTTCTTAACCCCCCATCATGACATTCGTCATCCGCATGAATTTCCCTCTCAATTTTCTCTGACGGGGCTGGACTGAGTTCGCGCCATTTTCAGTACCTTTCTATTAAATCTGAGGCTGTTACCTCCAATCATTGTCGGCTTTCAGTTACAAAAGATACATTGTTTATGAGACATTATTGTAGTCTTTAGGATACTTGTTATCCGCGCGAGTTCTGCTGCCACAATCTGAAACAAAGTAAGTCTGTATTACTTTATTGCTTTCCTACATTCAATCGATCTTTCATTTGCGTAAATTTAGACGTATTGAAACTGATTTAGTTACCTTCCATGTTACGTAGTATTACTTTTATTTTTAAATTGTGGAAGAAATGTCAAAGGCAAAAAATCTCGGACAGAGTTTAGTAGAGATCCTAATGTACGGGTTGAAAGGTTCAGTGAGCTGAGTGATGAATGAAGATGCTCACAGTGATAGCGCAGACTCTAGAGACTGAGGATTCTGTGCATGAAAGCGGTCATGGTTCAGGGACAGAACATAAAATGTCATAAAATGATGAATATAAATCACAGGAAGAAATATCTCAAGAGGATGCGCATTTTCTTAGGGAAAGATGGAATAACTAAATGGACAAAAAATAAATATCCTACCGGTGTTAGAAGCAGATCTTGTAATTTTATTCTACGGTCGCAGGTTCGAATCCTGCCTCGGGCATGGATGTGTGTGATGTCCTTAGATTAGTTAGGTTTAAGTAGTTCTAAGTTCTAGGGGACTGACGACCTCAGTGCTCAGAGCCATTTGAACTATTTTTGTAATTTTATTACACATTTGCCTGGACCAAAAAATGAAGCTCGTATAAAAGAGACAGAAATAGAAATTCTGAATTTGTTCTTGGATGAAAACATAATAAGCATTATCGCAACAAACATTAATATACATCAATTAAGTTTGTGGTAACTTCTCTAGGGAAAGGAACGCTAAAGAAACAGACGCGATAGAGATCAGAGCTTTCATTGGTTTGTTATGTCTATGTGGATCTTTGAGATGTTCTAGGAAGAGTACATCGAAATTGTGGGATAAGTCAAAGGGAAACGGACTCGAATCATGTTATTTACGCATAAGTGAAAACGGATTCACATTTCTGTTGATATGTCTGAGGTCTGATAATAACCGTGTAGAGGTGTACGCAGAGAGATTGACAAGTTGGCTGCTATCAGAGATATTGGTCTTCGAAAGGTCAAACTTTTTCAAACGTTGGAATATACACTCCTCGAAATGGAAAAAAGAACACATTGACACCGGTGTGTCAGACCCACCATACTTGCTCCGGACACTGCGAGAGGACTGTGCAAGCAATGATCACACGCACGGCACAGCGGACACACCAGGAACCGCGGTGTTGGCCGTCGAATGGCGCTAGCTGCGCAGCATTTGTGCACCGCCGCCGTCAGCGTCAGCCACTTTGCCGTGGCATACAGATCTCCATCGCAGTCTTTAACACTGGTAGCATGCCGCGACAGCATGGACGTGAACCGTATGTGCAGTTGACGGACTTTGAGCGAGGGCGTATAGTGGGCATGCCGGAGGCCGGGTGGACGTACCGCAGAATTGCTCAACACGTGGGGCGTGAGGTCTCCACAGTACATCGATGTTGTCGCCAGTGGTCGGCGGAAGGTGCACGTGCCCGTCGACCTGGGACCGGACCGCAGCGACGCACGGATGCACGCCAAGACCGTAGGATCCTAAGCAGTGCCGTAGGGGACCGCACCGCCACTTCCCAGCAAATTACGGACACTGTTGCTCCTGGGGTATCGGCGAGGACCATTCGCAACCGTCTCCATGAAGCTGTGCTACGGTTCCGCACACCGTTAGGCCGTCTTCCGCTCACGCCCCAACATCGTGCAGCCCGCCTCCAGTGGTGTCGCGACAAGCGTGAATGGAGGGACGAATGGAGACGTGTCGTCTTCAGCGATGAGAGTCACTTCTGCCTTGGTACCAATGATGGTCGTATGCGTTTTTGGCGCCGTGCAGGTGAACGCCACAATCAGGACTGCATACGACCGAGGCACACAGGGCCAACACCGGGCATCATGGTGTGGGGAGCGATCTCCTACACTGGCCGTACACCTCTGGTCATCGTCGAGGGGACACTGAATAGTGCACGGTACATCCAAACCGTCATCGAACCCATCGTTCTACCATTCCTAGACCGGCAAGGGAACTTGCTGTTCCAACAGGACAATGCACATCCACATGTATCCCGTGCCACCCAACGTGCTCTAGAACGTGTAAGTCAACTACCCTGGCCAGCAAGATCTCCGGATCTGTCCCCCATTGAGCATGTTTGTGACTGGATGAAGCGTCGTCTGACGCGGTCTGCACGTCCAGCACGAACGCTGGTCCAACTGAGGCGTCAGGTGGAAATGGCATGGCAAGCCGTTCCACAGGACAACATGCAGCATCTCTACGATCGTCTCCATGGGAGAACAGCAGCCTGCATTGCTGCGAAAGGTGGATATACACTGTACTAGTGCCGACATTGTGCATGCTCTGTTGCCTGTGTCTATGTGCCTGTGGTTCTGTCAGTGTGATCATTTGATGTATCTGACCCCAGGTATGTGTCAATGAAGTTTCCCCTTCCTGGGACAATGAATTCACGGTGTTCTTATTTCAATTTCCAGGAGTGTATTATACTGTGTACAAATATTAAATGTATTGTATTCAGATTTATAAAAAAACCATAAAACCAATCATAAAGACCGTTCAAAATATACAAATAGACCTCTTGCTTTGTAGCTGACACCAGTCATCCGCGCGAGTGACGGTGTCACGAATTTTCGCGCTAGAAACTGAGGGTTAAAAAAATCAGCTTCTATTACGTTTACGCTTGCACCGGGATCTAAAATCAGTGTCGTGGAAATACCTCCCACAACCTCTTGAAGAGCGGCTTATACATACTCCGAAGGACCTTCAACATTATTGTCTACCTCATTATATAGCTCCTGACGGATGCCAGTCTCATCGTTGTATCGGAGTGTGTTTATCTGTTCATTCCAACTATTGCCCCTATTCCATCCCGCCGAGCGGTTCTAAGCGCTTCAGTCTGGAACCGCGCTACTACTACGGTTGCAGGTTCGAATCCTGCCTCGGGCATGGATGTGTGTGATGTCCTTAGGTTAGACAGGTTTAAGTAGTTCTAAGTTCTAGGGGACTGATGACCTGAGATGTTAAGTCCCATAGTGCTCAGAGCCATTTAAGCCATTCCATCTCTCTACTGGCAATAGGGAGCTCGATACAGTCGCGTTTAGTTTGACGCCCCGGACGCTGTCGTCGGTGGCGCTTGAACTACATCGACTATCCGGACGTCGTGATTGTAGTTATTCCTATTTCGGTTTTCAAGCGTACCTTGCTGTTGATTAGTTTGCGACCAATGATTATTGTGGTGTTTATACCCATTGTTTTGTCGGTTCACGTTTCGGTTCTTTTGATAAACGGGATGCAACCGACTATCATTTCGTCTCTGCCTTCGAAAGAATGCCTGTCCGCTTTTTGGACCACCATTGTTGCCGTTCTGGTTTGCGGTGTTCCGCCGTTATTTCGCAACCCACCGTTACGGCTATTATTGTGGCCATGTCCGTTCCTATTTGCGGACTGCGAGCCATTGTTACCAGTATTGCCTCTCGCATCTTTCATTTTAGGTCCATGGTATCAAGCACTGACAAAATGCGTTCAAGGTCAAAATCAGGGACTTTTACCTTATGTGGAGAGGCAACTTTGCCATTAAGACGCGTAATACATCTTTGTGCGCAACCGACTCGTCCCAGTATCTCATTAAATTAATGTATTTTTCAAATACTTCCGAAGTCCACCCGTTTTGGATTGTAAATTTACGGGCCGAAGACCTGTTTTCTAAGGCGTTCTTGTATTCTCGCAGACCAGCACTTCGCAAGAGAAGCCTTTTCAAATTGTTATAAATGTGTACAGTTCCCTGCTGCTTCGGTAGCCCATAAAGCACCGTCTCCCCGTATATGTGAGGCAACGAATTGTATTGCCGTTCATTCCATGACTTGGGCCAAAAGCTGCGGAATGAAAGTATGAAAATTACGGGATGGGTTTGTCTTTTGTCTGCAATAAAGACCTGAAATTCGCTTTGTTTTAACTGACTTTCTTCCTGAAAGATCTGTTAAGGTTGCATCTGCCCCCATCTCATCACGCGATTGTTTTACAGCGAGGTTTACAGGCTGATACGCTTCAAAGTATGTCCCTGAGCTTTGTGGACCAGCAATGCATGCATCCTGCATTTGCATATCGGCAGTTGATGCTTCTCTTGACGGCTGTGGTATTGTTTCCATCGCACGTCGCACCTCTTTTACCTGTGACGAGACTTCGTCTCGCCACTGTGGAAGGTCGTGATGTATCATGTGCTTTATGTGGTCTGTTTCAGAGTGGAGCGTTTGTTTTGCCGTGCCGAGTTCGGCCATCGCTTCGCTCTCAAGGCGTTGTATGGCGCCTTTCCACTCTGAATTTATCTTATTGGTAAGCATTTTGTCTTCCTGTTCAAGTCACTTGGAGAATTCGGTATTAAATTTTTCAATCTGCTCACCTAGCCTGGTTTTTAACAATTCTTTTTCTTCTCTTTCTACGGACAGGCTGTCGACACTTGTTAATTCGCGCATCGTATCATCCATCGTCTTCTGTGTTGATTGTATTGTTCCCACATCTTTTGACACTTTGGAAACAGTTTCTTGTAAATTGTTGTACGCCTCCTTTGGGCCGGTAATTTCGGACGCTATTGTTCCTAGCTCAGTGTTAATTTTTTTTTTAATAATTCCTCATTTACCTGAATGGAACTATGAGTGACCAATTGTTTGTCACGTTGAGTCAAGATATTATTTATTTACTCTTTCAGCAAGAGTAGTATTGACCTGCATAGACATTTGTAGATTGGTTCAAATGGCTCTGAGCACTATGGGACTTAACTGCTGTAGTCATCAGTCCCCTAGAACGTAGAACTACTTAAACCTAACTAACCTAAGGACATCACACACATCCATGCCCGAGGCAGGATTCGAACCTGCGACCGTAGCAGTCACACGGTTCCGGACTGTGCGCCTAGAACCGCGAAACCACCGCGGCCGGCGACATTTGTAGAGGCAACTGTTCATCCCTTTTAGAAAGGGCGCTGTCTATGCGTGAAGCAAGCGCTTCATCGCATGCGTTAATTGTCTTTACCAGTTACTTATCTCAACCATTAATCATGTCAGTAATTTATTGAATAACAGAAAAACGATCTACTGCGGGATGAGGTATTTGCTCGGCACTTTCAATTGCTTGTGCCGGCGTATTAGCTTCTGCCTCCACATTCAGAGCATCGGATTCGGCCACCGTCGGATCGGTACTATTGTTGCCGCTATCGACATTATTTTCAGAAACACTTATCATTTGCGAAATACATGTTTTAAGGTTTACCTACCCTCGCCATAACACAAATTAAAAATACATTTTGAAATAAAATCTCCTGAGAGCACACAGAATAATTGGCGTAAACTGACCAGAAACTAATTGTTGTATTACTAAAATGACAATATCACTCGTCTGCATCCCGCTTGCGCGCAGCGGAAAAGTAGCCATCTTAATATAGCACTTAACAACAATGACTACTGCAATTACAAATTACGTAAAATGCAGAAAATCCAAAACTGACCATGAATTAATGAGCTATGCGTTGCAGACTACGAAAGCAGAGGCAACTGCTAACATGTTCACAACCATACCTTTCTTTCCGTGTTGCTGTTTTGAGTATGCTTTAATTCCGTTACACCAGTTACTTTCGTTTATGTTTCGTGTAGCCGTCATTAGATTTTTCTTGTCTCGAACAATACAGTCGATTTATGAAAAATAGAACAAACATGCATCAATTAATACCACACAATTTTTTGTTCGAGCCACATGTTGGGGGTCAATTAATATTACTGGTATTTAAAACAGTTGTAATATTAAATTTATTGCTTTTACTAGTGGCAAGCTTCTAAAATGATGTAATGGTGCATATAAAATTTTTACTTGTGGATGATGAAATTATATATTCCGCCAACCGGGATCAGATTCCCATCAGACCGACGAGAACGCTGACCGACGACGTTGTTTAGATGCCAGTGACCGACCTAAAAATTACGCAGTTTGCGTAATTACATTGCTCCGATACTGATAGAATAGACTGGTAAAAGAGATCTCAGGGACACTGAAATAAAAGATTTATAAAGTAATACCCGATTCAACACTAGTAGCGTTCGGGCAGGCCAACAAACAATTCGTCGGCAAATTTCTTCGCTGCAGCCCGAAAAAGTTTTGAAATGTAGCGTAATAATTTGATATGTGGAATTAATGAAAATGAAAGTCTTAATTAAAACACGGCTTTTGAAATTAAATTACTTGCCAAACGTTACAGATTAACAGTTACACGGTTGAAACAGCCATCGAAAACAAACGAGAGAGCTCACAGTTCCTGCTTCTATTTAATCCAAAAACAAATTACGGCGGCTGCCTTCAACTTGCTTTACAGTTTCGATACATAAACATTTCTCTAGAAAATTCTTTCTCTGAATAGCAATAAAATACATTCCTTTCATTAATTCATGACCTTTTCTCCTTACTTCACAGATTTACCTACACAGAAAAAATAAATTCTTAATATATTTTAGCCTTAATTAAAAATTGGGGAATATTCTATTAATTATTCAAAAAATTAACATTTCAGACTCACTCAGACTAAGAGAAGCGGTCAAGCGATGAAGCTACACACATTGTTTCTACCTTACTGGGTTCACCCTGCCCGCCACCAGCCCGATAGCCAGTCATTAAAAATTGTAGGCTTTTGAACTCATGGGAACGACGTTAAAGTGTGTAATCGCTCTACAGGAATAGATAAGCTTCACACCAAAGTTGTGAAATAGGCTCCCCAGTTGCGTATGTCAATACTGGCTCATACAATAATTATAAAATTGTCATCCCTGTAGTGTGTACAGTTCAGATGCCCACAATGTCAGGTACGTTTTCGTACTGCAAATGTGGGTGTCATGTCGAGAGGTAGCTTTTAGATATCATCTCTAAAAAAATAAAGTTACATAATTATTTTTTAAGTTGGTTTTCTGGATCATGTCTGACGTCCTAGTGCACAGTGACACTGCGTCGCTATGGAGCTATTGCAAGTCACTGCAGGAGCGAAACAAAATGCAGCAACCCTTTGATTAAATAATGATGATTTTCACCATGCTGTTGTTTCCTCTAGCGGTATACTAACGTATTCTGGGGATTAAAATGTGTAGCAGAAATGTATATATGTACCTCCAAAGAAGAAAATTTTTGTCCTTTTGAGGTTACAATTAATGCAATGATTATACCTCATTTTCCGAAAAAGTTCTTTTACTAGCACTCAAGGGCACACGTCTTTTATGATTTCCAGGTCGCAACAGATGATCACGAGTCCATTGTCTAGGGGTAGCGTCTTTAAATAGTTATCCAAATGATCTGGGTTCCAGTTTCAAACCCAGCCACTGCTCAGATTTTCAGTAAAAATCATGAGCGGTGACTACATAAGACTCCAGGCTTAAGGAGACACCCTCATTCTGCCAACGGCCTTGTCAAACTGTCCTTCAGGAACGAAAAAAATCGATAATGGTCAATAGCTTGAGGACGCAGAAGACATATTTTTGAGAACATTTATCTTAGAGCACAGCGGTTTTTTATAACTTAAAACTGAGCATGAACAGCCACCACCGCAAGAAATTTCCTTATTGAGGTTACGGGTTTCGGTCTGTTTTAGACCGTCTTCAGACCTGACATCATGATGGCAGATGATGGCTGTGGTCGGAGCTGGCGCTAGATTCGACGAACGCTAACTGCGTTCATAAGGTCTGGGCAGTTACCGTTCGTGAAGTCTAGCGCGAGCTCAATTCACAGCCAAAATCAACCATCATGATGTCAGATCTAAATAAAACCGAAACTGGTAACACAGAGAAATAAAAAAAAGGAAGTTTCTGGCGTTTGTGTTTGTTCATGTTCATTCTTAACTAAATCAGAAACAACTGCATCCACACGATATGCAGCCTATAAATGTGTTGATGATCTCCCCAATGATAAAAGACTCCGGATTAGTAACCCATTCGGATCTCTGAAAGCGGACTGCCAAGAGTGTGTGAACCACGAGAAAAAAGCTTTTTTGTAGCCAAGATCGCGTCTTGAAATATTTTTATTTCCTCAAAGACCGGTATTGACTTGATTTCGCTTTGGTGGTGCGATTCATAGTAATATTTGCAGACGATCCGAAGACGGCACCTAGACCCTGAAGGAAATGATAAGATTAGAAGAATTTCTGGTCAGACGAGCATAGGGTAACATCAACAGTAGTAGAAAGTGATACAACGGGAGCAACAGGAGTTCCGAAATTGAATGGGGGGAGAGGAGCGAGTTACTGCGAAGACTACAGAAAACCAACGCCAGAAACAATAGCTCGTGTATAATTGTCGTAATCACAAGCAGAAGATGGAGAGAGTGTGTGTGTGTGTGTGTGTGTGTGAGAGAGAGAGAGAGAGAGAGAGAGAGAGAGACAGCAGTTATATGCGGATATTGAGTGTGTAACTCAGTATGTAAAAGGAGATGATACCCTAATAATCATGAAGGATTTAAAGGTGGTAGTAGGGGAACAAATAGAAGAAAGATTTACGGGAAAATATGGGCTTGGTGGTAGAACTGAGACAGGAGAAAGACTAATTGAGTTCTGGAATAAACAACAGTTACAAGTAGCAAATAGTGTGTTCAAGAATTACAGGAGAAGGAGATACAAAATACCTAGAGAGACGGGAAAATTACATGTGGATTACATCATGGTCAGACAAAAATTCCGATATCAGACACTAGATTTTAAGGCGTACACAGGCGGATATCTACACTCGGATCACAATTTAGTTATGAAGTATAAGCGAACAGTGCGGAAGAATCAATGCCAAAATAGATGGGACATTGAAGTAGTTAGGGTTGATTAGATGCTCTTGAACTTCTGAGCCTATAGATAACGCGGCAATGAATATCTTAGTGAATTAAAAAAATTAACATCTCTCAAAACAATAATCATAGTAATTGTAAACAGAAACGTAGGTACAATGATGGGAACTGTGAAGAAACCTTGGGTAACAGAAGAAATACTTCAATTGGGTGGCGAA
Source organism: Schistocerca gregaria (assembly GCF_023897955.1). NCBI lineage: Eukaryota > Metazoa > Arthropoda > Insecta > Orthoptera > Acrididae > Schistocerca > Schistocerca gregaria. The sequence continues at coordinate 294,939,974 of NC_064923.1, forward strand.
TGAAGGAACTAAGGAATGGTCAGGGAAATTCAGGAACACAGAAATATAAGAAATGAAGTAAACTGGAAATACGGGGAAGGTAAGGCGTAACTGGTGCTGGAAAAATGTGTGGAAATCGATAAAGAAATAGTCGTCAGTAGCACCTTCACCAATTAAGGTGACTGAAGAGATGAGAGATGGATTTTATTGACTGGTAGCCTCTTGACCTGACTGTTTATTTTATTTAAATGGAAAATTAGGTCACCTGTGTCTTCGGGACGTCTGCTTTCTGGTCGCCGGAGCCGGTGATATCGTAAATGCGGAATATCTGTGGGTCGCAAGCAAACAGATACGACACACAGTTTGCAAACGAAAAACGGTATAAATAATATGGCTGTTTCAAATCGATGTACTCCTTACGGCAACACTCCATACTTGGCATCAATGGAAGTTTTAAACATTCAGTGGCAAACTAACACCAGGACGCGTGTATGAACTGCAAATATTTTTAACAATTAACTAAATATTTTTCAATATCAGTTGACATAAAAGTTTTCTGAGGATCGTCCGACGCCATAATTTCAAAAACTGTACTGGAGAGACTAAAACCTAATTATAAAGATGAAGGCCACTTTACCCCTTCCAGTATAGTCTTTTGTTATATGACGTGGTATGATATTCAGAAAACTTCTGCCTCAACCGACTCTAGCCGTGGAAGCCTACGTAATTATATTTCCAAAAACCTTTAAACTAAACACATTTCCCTAAAAGACTCGAAACGACGGCCTTCAGTAAGATAATGAAAACATAGTGCACGGTGGCCATTAAAACCGTGAAAAAAAATTGGCAATCCCTCCAAAATTTTGAGATTACTATGCACACCCCACACAACATCACACAAAAAAGATGTTGTTTGTTGTTGTCTACAGTCCTGAGACTGGTTTGATGCAGCTCTCCATGCTACTCTATCCTGTGCAAGCTGCTTCATCTCCCAGTACCTACTGCAACCTACATCCTTCTGAATCTGCTTAGTGTACTCATCTCTCGGTCTCCCTCTACGATTTTTACCCTCCACGCTGCCCTCCAATGCTAAATTTGTGATCCCTTGATGCCTCAAAACATGTCCTACCAACCGATCCCTTCTTCTAGTCAAGTTGTGCCACAAACTTCTCTTCTCCCCAATCCTATTCAATACCTCCTCATTAGTTACGTGATCTATCCACCTTATCTTCAGTATTCTTCTGTAGCACCACATTTCGAAAGCTTCTATTCTCTTCTTGTCCAAACTAGTTATCGTCCATGTTTCACTTCCATACATGGCTACACTCCAAACAAATACTTTCAGAAACGACTTCCTGATACATAGATCTATATTCGATGTTAACAAATTTCTCTTCTTCAGAAACGCTTTCCTTGCCATTGCCAGTCTACATTTTATATCCTCTCTACTTCGACCATCATCAGTTATTTTACTTCCTAAATAGCAAAACTCCTTTACTACTTTAAGTGTCTCATTTCCTAATCTAATTCCCTCAGCATCACCCGATTTAATTTGACTACATTCCATTATCCTCGTTTTGCTTTTGTTAATGTTCATCTTATATCCTCCTTTCAAGACACTTTCCATTCCGTTCAACTGCTCTTCCAAGTCCTTTGCCGTCTCTGACAGAATTACAATGTCATCGGCGAACCTCAAAGTTTTTACTTCGTCTCCATGAATTTTAATACCTACTCCAAATTTTTCTTTTGTTTCCTTTACTGCTTGCTTAATATACAGATTGAATAACATCGGGGAGAGGCTACAACCCTGTCTCATTCCTTTCCCAACCACTGCTTCCCTTTCATGCCCCTCGACTCTTATTACTGCCATCTGGTTTCTGTACAAATTATAAATAGCCTTTCGCTCCCTGTATTTTACCCCTGCCACCTTTAGAATTTGAAAAAGAGTATTCCAGTCAACATTGTCAAAAGCTTTCTCTAAGTCTACAAATGCTAGAAACGTAGGTTTGCCTTTTCTTCATCTTTCTTCTAAAATAAGTCGTAAGGTCAGTATTGCCTCACGTGTTCCAACATTTCGACGGAATCCAAACTGATCCTCTCCGAGGTCTGCATCTACCAGTTTTTCCATTCGTCTGTAAAGAATTGGCGTTAGTATCTTGCAGCCGTGGCTAGTTCGGTAATTTCCACATCTGTCAGCACCTGCTTTCTTTGGGATTGGAATTATTATATTCTTCTTGAAGTCTGAGGGTATTTCGCCTGTCTCATACATCTTGCTCACCAGCTGGTAGAGTTTTGTCATGACTGGCTCTCCCAAGGCCGTCAGTAGTTCTAATGGAATGTTGTCTACTCCGGGGGCCTTGTTTCGACTCAGGTCTTTCAGTGCTCTGTCAAACTCTTCACGCAGTATCGTATCTCCCATTTCGTCTTCATCTACATCCTCTTCTATTTCCATAATATTGTCCTCAAATACATCGCCCTTGTATAAACCTTCTATATACTCCTTCCACCTTTCTACCTTCCCTTCTTTGCTTAGTACTGGGCTGCCATCTGAGCTCTTGATATTCATACAAGTGGTTCTCTTCTCTCCAAAGGTCTCTTTAATTTTCCTGTAGGCAGTATCTATCTTACCCCTAGTGAGATAAGCTTCAACATCCTTACATTTGTCCTCTAGCCATCCCTGTTTAGCCATTTTGCACTTCCTGTCGATCTCATTTTTGAGACGTTTGTATTCCTTTTTGCCTGCTTCATTTACTGCATTTTTATATTTTCTCCTTTCATCAATTAAATTCAATACTTCTTCTGTTACCCAAGGATTTCTAGCAGCCCTCGTCTTTGTACCTACTTTATCCTCTGCTGCCTTCACTACTACATCCCTCAGAGCTACCCATTCTTCTTCTACTGTATTTCTTTCCCCTATTCCTGTCAATTGTTCCCTTATGCTCTTCCTGAAACTCTGTACAACCTCTGGTTCTTTCAGTTTATCCAGGTCCCATCTCCTTAATTTCCCACATTTTTGCAGTTTCTTCAGTTTTAATCTACAGGTCATAACCAATAGATTGTGGTCACAGTCCACATCTGCCCCTGGAAATGTCTTACAGCTTAAAACCTGGTTCCTAAATCTCTGTCTTACCATTATATAATCTATCTGATACCTTTTAGTATCTCCAGGGTTCTTCCACGTATACAACCTTCTTTCATGATTCTTAAACCAAGTGTTAGCTATGATTAAGTTGTGCTCTGTGCAAAATTCTACTAGGCGGCTTCCTCTTTCATTTCTTAGCCCCAATCCATATTCACCTACTATGTTTCCTTCTCTCCCTTTTCCTACACTCGAATTCCAGTCACCCATTACTATTAAATTTTCATCTCCCTTCACTATCTGAATAATTTCTTTTATTTCATCGTACATTTCTTCAATTTCTTCATCATCTGCAGAGCTAGTTGGCATATAAACTTGTACTACTGTAGTAGGTGTGGGCTTCGTATCTATCTTGGCCACAATAATGCGTTCACTATGCTGTTTGTAGTAGCTTACCCGCATTCCTATTTTCCTATTCATTATTAAACCTACTCCTGCAGTACCCCTATTTGATTTTGTGTTTATAACCCTGTAGTCACCTGACCAGAAGTCTTGTTCCTCCTGACACCGAACTTCACTAATTCCCACTATATCTAACTTTAACCTATCCATTTCCCTTTTTAAATTTTCTAACCTACCTGCCCGAATAAGGGATCTGACATTCCACGCTCCGATCCGTAGAACGCCAGTTTTCTTTCTCCTGATAACGACATCCTCCTGAGTAGTCCCCGCCCGGAGATCCGAATGGGGGACTATTTTACCTCCGGAATATTTTACCCAAGAGGATGCCATCATCATTTAATCATACAGTAAAGCTGCATGTCCTCGGGAAAAATTACGGCTGTAGTTTCCCCTTGCTTTCAGCCGTTCGCAGTACCAGCACAGCAAGGCCGTTTTGGTTAATGTTGCAAGGCCAGATCAGTCAATCATCCAGACTGTTGCCCCTGCAACTACTGAAAAGGCTGCTGCCCCTCTTCAGGAACCACACGTTTGTCTGGCCTCTCAACAGGTACCCCTCCGTTGTGGTTGCACCTACGGTACGGCCATCTGTATCGCTGAGGCACGCAAGCCTCCCCACCAACGGCAAGGTCCTTGGTTCATGGGGGGAGGTACAAAAAAGATAACACAAATGAATAATCAAAGAAAATAACTTTAGTCAGAACAATCAGTAACTAGACGGTATCAGCAGATATGAAAGTTAATGGTGATGTAAGCCTACCTCCACTACCGTTTTGCAAGCTATAACCCAACTAATGCATATTCTGTAGCAAGCATTAGATGATAGTTTCACCAGTTATCGGGGACTAACTGTTCTCCGAACGGTTCATTCTAAGGCAGTGCCGTCCGCGATACTAAATTTAGGGGAACCTGGCCTAAAATGAAATACTAGGATAAAATGACACACCACTTGTTTCTCGAATACCTTGATACTCAGCATTAAATCTAGTGTAGTGCGCAGTTCATAAGTTGGTGGTAGTGGTACTGTGTTAGTGGCATGCTCCTCTTGTGTTTATTTTCCGCGGTAGAGCTCAAAGTCGTAATCAACAGTTGCTGATCTAATATCGGTAAGTCCAATAAGGCTATAAACACGTGCTTTATTATATTGTTATAAAAATTTAAGTTAAGGTCATGGAAACGTATTCTTCTCTTTGTTTGTTGACTACAAAGTTTTGTTGATAGACATAAGCTGGTGATGCGTCTGTTGTTTCGAGTAGAAAATAGTTGTCCAGGTAAAATGATACACCAGTTACTTGGGTATAATGAAACGGTGGGTCATTTTACCCATATATAGTGTGCCATTTTCCCCAGCGAAATAAATCGTATATTTTGAATGTTTATTGTTGTGTTTACGTTTTAAAATTAATTATAATACTAAAAACAACAAAACAGTGTTCATAAGATAATGAAATTATATGTCGTAAATGTTTTGTATACAGAAATATTTGTAGGCTTAGGCTATAACTGCTGGCTGATAGTAATTGATGCAATATAATAATATCACACCCCTAAATTTAAGTATGCTGGCTATGTAGGATCATAAAACAATAGATAAGTAATACTCAGCTTCTTTTCAGCACAAATGGTTGGGACCTACAAGAGAGAGACAGATCGTCAGTCATGGAACGAAGACTCAATTAAACAAGCTATTCAAGCTATTGAAAGAAAAGATATGGGATGGCTAAAAGCTTCAAAGACATTTGGTGTTCCAAAAGCTACGTTACGTCGAAGAGGAATGGGAAAAAACAAACGTATCACTGGAGCAGACAAAGGCTTGGGACGATTCATCACTACATTTTCTAAGAGACTGGAAACATTGCTGGTCGATCACATAAAAGATTTATAATCCCGAATGTTTGGTCTTACATGTGACGATATACGAAAATTAGCTTTTCAGTTAGCAGAGCAAAATAGAATTCGTCACAGATTCCGCAAAAAAGATGAAACGGCAGGCAAGGATTAGGGGATTTCGAAAGAGAAATCCAGACATTTCTCTCAGAAAATCAGAGTCCTCTTCAGCAGCTAGAGCCCAGTCTTGTAACAAACCGCAAGTAGTAAAGTTTTTTACTACTCTTGAACAAACTTTACAGAAAATAATATTGGAATGTTGACGAATCAGCACTTTCAACAGTGCAGAAACCTCAAAAAGTGCTTGCGGTAACTGGTAAAAAACAAGTTGGTACAGTCACCAGTGCAGAGAGAGGACAGCATGGTACTGTTGTATATGCTGCATGAGTTCATCAGGAAACTTTATCCCGCCAACACTACTTTTTGCAAGGAAAAGATGGAAGCACGAGCTTTTAGATGGCGCACCTACAGGATCACTAGGGCTGCCTAGTGAGTCTGGCTGGATGACGGGAGTTTCATTTCTAACTTTCAAATGTACGCAAATGGGAGCAAAGATAGCAAGGTTTTATTACTATTACATGAACATAGTACGCATAAAGCTTAGAAATAGTCACTTAGGCGAGAGAAAACGGCATAATTATTATTTCTTTTCCTCCTCACTGCACACACAAGGTGCAACCTCTAGACGTGTGTTTCTATGGTCCCTTGAAGACTATGATCAGTCCGCCACAATGTGGTTAAAAAATCATTCTGGAAGAGTCATAACTCAATTTCAGGTAGCTGAAATATTTTGTGAGGCATATGGGAAAGGTGCTACTATTAGTAATGTCTTAAGTGGTTTCAGGAAAACCAGAATTTGCCCGTTCAACCCAAAAATATTTCTGGAGCACGAATGTTTGCCTTCTTTAGTAACAAACATTGATGAAGAGCGCGAAGAGACTGCCAATGGAGAAGCTACAGTGGAGAATGAAGTTAAGCCAAAACATTCAGAAGAACAAGGTATCCAGAATGACTCGACATCAAAAGAAGATGTTACACTTCCATACGGTTCTAATGAAAACAGTGAGATTAGTCCAGATACGTCTCTACCAGATCTAAGGGAAACATACTGTTCCGAGACCCAACATATCCAAGTTTCACCACAGTCCCATCAGCTTCTGGATCTTATGTTCGAAGCAAAATAAAACGGGATGGTTCCCAAATTTTAAACAGTAGTCCATATCTATTAAATTTACAAGCAAGGGTTGCGGGAAAGCGAACATTAGACGAAAGAAAAGCGTGAAGAGATGCAAAAAGACAGCTGACATTCAGGGGCGAAAATGAAGACGAAGCAGATATTTTGGGTGGAGATGGTGACGAGGACGATGCTCCTTGTATTTTCTACAACGACCTTTCTAGTCGTTCTAAGCCCGGGGAGACTTGGCTGCGGTGTGTAAAATGTGCCATGTGGGCACATGCTGAATGCACAGGTCTTCCTAGGACAGCTAGGAGATTTGTATGTGACATATGCAAAGACTGAATACCTTATAACATGATATTTTTACTAGGGTAAAATGGCCTAAAAGTGTTTCATTTTACCCCGCTGTAACTACGGTAAAATGAAACACTGAAGTAATTTTGCAATGCAAATTTTCTGCAAAAAATATTTTCTTTTTTAAAATACCTTGTGTACTAAATCATGTGTTTGTTAGTTCTCTTCGTGTTTGCAACTTTGTACAAACAAATATAAATAAATAGCGAGTACAGAGTCAGTTTTGCTTAGGATGTGTTATTTTAGGCCATGTTCCCCTACATTAGTTACTTCGAGGAGTAGCCTCTTTTTTCCCACACATATTAGTGCGAGTCAGCAAAGTCTTCAAGTAGGACCTTAATTCCTTGAAGTACAGTTATAACTGAGCACGGCGAATATACCGCACTAACTACTACATGCCGTGCTTAACAATCAACCTTCGCAGTTCCACAAAAATCGCCACCCTGAACGAAATAAGTGCAAAACACCGAGCACTCCCAGCCAGACCACCGAAAAAAACAAATTTTCTACCCACAGATTTGCAGTAATTTTCCTGGGAAATTACCAGCACACACGAAATCACACAAAATACCTTCATCGCTTATACACTGGGCCTCGATCGGACAGTAGATGGAGGCACACTTTACCGAATAAATGTTCAGCCAATTATTGTGCTCACTGCTCTGCTAGATTTTCAGGTGACTAACTACCAACACAAATATGACGCTCCCTGCATGACGTGCAGTACACGTCTTCAGCAAATCACATCTTGCACAGAATTAACAACCACTGTAGCAGGTGAATACTACCAAGCTCCAGTACCAGTGCCAGTAATCCAACAGCGTCAATCAAAAGCAAGAGATACACCGCAACCAAGGAATGCAATTGGCAAGTGCGTGTTCAGGCGGTCTGCGTGCGAGAGTAAAAGTTTGTGTCCGAAGCAACTAAATTCCCGTAATTGTGGAAATAATGACACGAAGCAAAACTCGGTTTTCCTAGACGTGATGTCACAGTGTTCCGGAAAACGCAACCATATACCCGTTCAACGCCTTCACATGGAGGTCAGCAGTCAGTTCCTTACGAAGAGGCAAGCTCTAAACAAGACTCAACGGCAGTACACAACCACCAACAGACACTAAGTACTCATGCACCGCTGGCCTTGACTCAGAGTCCTACTAAGCTCGCCACTGGACACTAGGAAACAAATCAGCGCGGCATGCAAACAAGGAACGTTCAGTAAGTAAGGCAACATTACCAATTTCTCTGGAAAAAAGGTGGTATTTGTAGTGAGACATTTCGCAATATTCCGCTACAGTTTCATGAAGTCCCGATACGTGGTGATGCTATGCGTGGCTTTCAAAATGGCGTTTGTGCGTGGTTGTGTGCCATGCAGAGAGTTGAAACAGATTCTTTGGGCAGAAAAAAAAGCATCTCAATTATTCATATGATCTTACATAATGGCTACGGAGACCTGACAGTGAATAAAAGCACTGTGAGACATTTGTCGAGGCCTCTGTCATCCATCATCCCGATAAAGTCACGTAAGACATGTCCGACCTCTTCGCATACCAGGTGGCCACATAGCTTCTGCAACGCTGGGACGTCGTGACACTCTCATTCGAGATGATCGGCCGATCATAGTAAAAAAAAATGGTTCAAATGGTTCAAATGGCTCTGAGCACTATGGGACTTAACAGCTGTGGTCATCAGTCCCCTAGAACTTAGAACTACTTAAACCTAACTAACTTAAGGACAACATACACATCCATGCCCGAGGCAGGATTCGAACCTGCAACCGTAGCAATCGCGCGGTTCCGGACTGCGCGCCTAGAACCGCTTGACCACCGCGGCCGGCGATCATAATCAAACACCTTGCTGTTCCACAGGACGTCTCTCTTAATGGTGTTGAAACACTCGTCTTCCATTTAGAGTACTGAAATCCGTGTACCCGCTGAGTTTCCCTCCACCGAAAGGAGAACCTTAAAGAGCAAGGAAGGCACTCTGTGCGAACTGCTAGGCGTGACTAGGCGATCGTGACAACTCTTTATTGAACTCTGCCAGAGACGATGAAACATCGGTTCATCATTTCGAACCAGAAGCAAAACGGCAACCCAAGGAGTAGCGCCGCACTAGCTCTCCTCCGAAGAAAGAGTCCAAAGCCACCTTCAGCCATTAATGTCAGGGTGACGGTTACTGGGATCCTGAAGTGGTTATTCTGTTTGCTGTACTCCTTTATGGTGCAAAGATCAACTATGAAGCGTATTGTGCTACTCTCAGGAAATTGAAGGAACGACGTCAGCGCCTTCTTCGCCACACAAAGGCAAACAAACTTGTCTTTCTCCATCATAAGGCCTCACAAAAGTTTGCGCGCCAGAGAAGAGTTCGTACATTTCATTAGACTGTTCTTCCTCATCCACCCTACAGCCCGAATCTCGCACCTTCAGATTTCCATCTATTTTGCCCAAAGGAAGATGCGGATGATGGGGACGTTGATGATGGAGCAAGACGTCGGATCCGACGCTGATCGGTACAGTGTTACCATGTGGGCATGTAGCCCTTCCAGTAGTATAACGTACAGTAGATGCATTGAGAACAGATCGTGTTGAGAAATAGGGTTTTGTAGCCAAAATGCTGAGGAGCAATAGGGCTTACTGGAATGCTTAATAAAACCAACCTGCTACCGGAAAAAAATGAGTTGCATTACTTATCGATCGCCACTATTATGTACCACGCCTCATTATCAGTAATTTAACGAGAAATATCACTTACCCGCAAGCGTTGCAGTTGATACCGGCTGATGGTCTCTTCTACCATATTCAGTGGTACTCGAGGAAATCGCTTCCACGACAGGCTCCGTCCACAGCTCAGTGGACACGACCTCCAGGGAGCGCCACACAGATTAGAGGCGCTGTGCAACGTTAGCGGCGGTTGTAAAGATTCCCGCAGACGATGAACACTCCATTCAGACCTATTCAGTACACAAAAAGTGAAATGAAAATGAAGGGCACCACCATTGAAGAGTGCAATGGCAATGCCACTGAAGCACAGAGGATAGTGGCTATAGGTGCAAGGAGTACACTTAAGGTATTTTGCCGACGTAACAGATGAAGTTATGGAGGAAGAAATGGGAGTCGGTGGCAAGAACGTAGGGTATGCGGTATTGGAGTCAGAACTTAACTGACCCTTTGAAGAATTGCGATCAAATGACTCAGAAGGTACTGATAACACTACTTCTGAAATCATTTTGGAATGTGACAGCCAAGCGACTATTCAAGTTCATGTTTAGAATCTTTGAGTCTAGACACATGGCATCAGACTTTCTTAAAAATATTACCCACATAATCGTGAAGACGGCAAAGGTAGGTAAGTGCGAGAACTATTACATTAGCTTACGGACTCATGCAAACCAGCAACTGACAAAATACACAGAAGACTGGGAAAGAAAATTAAGGATGTATTAGGTGACTATCACTTTAGTTTGCAGAAGGGTGATGGCACCAGACAATCAGTCCCTAAGTTTTCAATTTATTATTAAAGAAAAACGTAATAAAAATCAATATATATTCTTAGCTTTTGTCGAGCTGAAGAAAACGTTCGACAACATAAAATGGTGCAAGACGTTAGAAATTATCAGAAAAATAGGAGCAAGCCACAGAGAAAGAAGGGTAATAGGGTATACAAGTGAAACAAAAGGAAAAGATAAGTACGGAAGACCATGAACGATGCGTTCAAATTAGATGAAAGACAGAGATGTTGTATTTTCCCCCTACTGTTCAATCTGTACATCGAGGAAGCAATAATTGAAAGAAACAAAAGTTCCAGAAGTGGGGGTTAAATCCGGGGTGAAAGTATATAGATAATTTGTTATTATGCTCAGTGAAAGTGAAGATGAACCAGAGGACGTGATGATTCGAATGAACAGTCTAATACGTACAGAATATGGGTTGAGAGTAAAGCGCACAAATACAAAAGTAATGAGAAAAAATGAAATTAGCTGTAAATTCAACACCAAAAATGAGGACTCGGAAGTAGATGAAGTGAAAGAATTGTTATACCTCAGAGCTAGAACAATGCATGGCGGACGGAGGAAGTAGTACACAAAATGTAGACCAGTAATGGCAAATAGGGCATTCTCAGCCGAAAGATGTCTGCTAGTATTAAACATTGGCCGTAATCTGAGTAAGATGTTGCTGAGAATGTACATTTGGAGCACAGCATTGCTTGGTAGTAATCCAAGGTCTATAGGAAAACCGAAACAGAAGAGAAATTCAGAGTCTAATCTGTAGCGCTACGGAAGAATGTTGAAAACTATGTGGAATGACAGGACATGGAATCCGCCCAATCGGCGAAGGAAGGAACATATGAAGAACAGTTTGCAACAAGTAAGAACACGATGCTAGAACACGTGTTAAGACGTATAGGAGTAGTGGCTATGATATTAGAGGTAGTTCTAGAGGGTAGAAACTGTTGGGGAAGAAAGAGTCTGGAATACATCAAACAAAAAACTGAGGAAGTAGGGTGCAAGCGCAAAGCAAGAGGTTGGCACAAGAGACGCATTCGTGGCGGGCCGCTTAAGACCAGTAAGAACACCGCAGGAAAAAAAAGAATAGAAAAACTGCAATCACTCTTTGACTGTATATGAAGCATTGGAAACAGATAAATTAAGATTCAGTGCGTTACTTTGTGTGTATGCTGTTTACGAATAGTGTTCCATTTCTTATTTATATCAAAGCCCATTGTTAAATATTATCCACAAATGTCTTGATCGCATGCTCGATATCAAACGCTAAACGAAATGACGTTACTTCTCCGTTAGTCTGTGAAAATACGAGGAACGTTCGATAAATAATGCACCACAATTATTATCTCAAAACATGTTAGTTCTAAGGGACAGAATTTGGAGACAGTGTCAATCAACATTATTGAAATATACTTCTCTTCTGCAAACCGTCCTTTATGTTCTATGGCCTTTTGCCAGCATTGTGTAATTGTACGTATTCTCTGTTGGTGAAAGATCGTGCGCTGTACTCGTAACCATCTTTTTCACTGCAAGCGCACATCCAACGCACACCTATAGCTGTAGGACTGATTTTCTTGTTCTGAAATGGTCTGTGTGATAATGGAATCCTCAAAACCAACCACGTCGAAAGGATGGACTGTGGCTTAACTTCCTAGAAAATTCAATCTCCTTATCTCCCAACATGATTCTTAACCAATGCATATTGCCATGCACAGCACATATACGTTTGTGGACAGTCATCACAGGTGCTTGTAACGTGTGTTACCTTGACAGTTCAACACGGCTCTGCCATTTGTCCGAATTGTTTGAAATTTCGCACCGGTGCAGAAGAAACGTCAAATACGAAGCACCTAAAACGATGTTTTGCTATACATACCTATTAACGAGCGTAAAAAATAAATGGGGCATTATGTATTTAATAGCCTCCTATAGGTTTGTTGTCAACATACGTTGTTGTGAAAGGATGGGGATCAGATCAGAAAGAAATATTCCCTACGGTAGGATTACACGTGGTTTTTTGAGTTCCTTGAGGCGGTAAATGGAAGAGAAATTAATAGTGAGAAACGTTTTAAATGCAAATAAGCTTACTGCACGGTGCTGCAACAAATATTTTACTCTAAATGGTAGTTTTCGCAGCCCAACAAAATCCGCCCTGGCGTCGGCTTTACCGCAGGCGCAGACGGTCTCCCCTTTTCGGCGCAATTCTGGCGCTGCCTAAACGTATTCTTGCTTTTTAAGCGACGTTTAAAACCGCACAGTAAATTCGCCTTTCCTGTGCCGGCTTTGCCTTTTTTCCTCCAGGGAATAGGCTATCACTTTACTTCAGGTCACATTCTGAGAGAGCTCTGTAGCCCAGAATTTGCACTCGAGAAATCCAGAGGTTTTTCTCAGAAAAGGAGAGTGGATATTTTAATTTAATGACCTCTTAACCACATCTGTCATATATCGTGAAGGTCCCCGGGAGCACGCAGAAGTGCCACAAAACGACGTGGCATGGACTCGACTAATATCTGAAGTAATACTGGACGGAACTGACTCCATGAATCCTGCAGGGCTTTCCATAAATCCGCAAGAGTACGACGGAGTGAGCTCTCTTCTGAACAGCACGTTGCAAGGCAGTCCACATATTTTTGGTAATGTTCCAGTCTGGGGAGTTTGGTGGCCAGCGGAAGAGTTTAAACTCAGAAGAATGTTCATAGAGCCACTCTTTAGCAATTCTGTACGTGTGAGGGGTCGGATTGTGATCCTGGAATTGCCCAAGCCCGTCGGAATGCACAATTGACACGAACTGATATAGGTGATCAGACAGAATGCTTACGCACGTGCCGCCTGTCAGAGTCATATCTAGACATGGAAGGGGTCCCATATCACTCCATCTGCACACGCCTCACACCATTACAGACCCTCCACCAGCTTGAACAGTGCCCTGCTGACATGCAGGGTCCATCATAATGTCTCCATACCCGTACACGTCTATCCGCAACATGTATCCAGTCAGCAATTGTCCAATGTCGGTGTTGAAAGAGCCAGGCGAGCCGTAAAGTTTTGTCTCGTACAGTCATCAAGGGTACACGAGTTTGCCTTCGGCTCCGAAAGCCCATATCGATGATGTTTCGTTGAATGGTTCGCACGCTGACACTCGTTGATGACCCAGGACTGAAATCTGCATCAATTTGCGGAAGGGTTGCACTTCTGTCACGCTGAAAGAGTCTCTTCAGATGTTGTTGGTCCTGTTCTTGCAGGATCTTCTTCCGACCGCAGCATTGTTGGAGATTTGACGTGTTACCAGACTCCTGGTATTCACGGTACACTCCTGAAATGGATGTGCGGGGAAATCGCGGCTTCATCGCTATCTCGGAGATGCTGTGTCCCAACGCTCGTGAGCCGACTACAACACAACGATCAAACTCACTTAAATCTTGATAACCCGCCATTGTGGCAACAGTGAACGATCAAACCCTTGTTGTTTTATATAGCCGTTACTGGCCGTAGCGCCGTATTCTGCCTTTCACATATGTTTGTATTCTGACAAGGCGTACCTATACCAGTGTCTTTGGCGCTTCAGATACGAGTTTGGTAGTGAGATACGGGTATTAATGAAATGTGGCAGCAACCGTCTCTACAACAAAGTTTTGCACTTGGAGTGAAAGTGTTGTGTATCATCCTCGAAAACCTGATCGCGTCTGTTACTCTCCTTCTCCGAAAACACTACCCGTACTACTCGAGAATGTGCCCCTAGCAGTTTGTCACGCTTTATTTTCCCATATTTTTGAGAAGGTGGTGTATTCTAGAATCGTAGGCAACAATATTGTCCTCAGTAAATCACAGTCTGGATTCCTGGAGAGTTTTTTAACAGAGAACACCTTTTCACTTTCACTCACCAAATTGTACATGCATTAAGTAACAAAACGGCACGTGCTCTTATTTTCTGTGACTTGTCTACGGCATTTGACCATGTGAATCACAATATTCTCCTATATACACCGAGGTTGTAAGCAGCCGATGGTGTAGCCGACCATTTTATAATGTCATATCTAACCAAAGCTATTCAGAAAGTTATACTTCGTAATTAAAACAATGTAAGAGGAGAGAAATCGTCGATGGGGTACCACAATGCCCAACGATAACACCACTATTGTTTCTCACTCATGTAAACTACCTTCCATATAATATACAGCGAGAGGAGTTAGTTGTTTTGCGAATGGCAGTAGTACTATAACCAACCCAGAGATACATACAACAACGGAATAAATCGCAAGTAGCGTCTTTAAAATTATTATTCAGTTGTTTTCTGCGTATATTCTCACTCTCAATTTGAAAAAGATACAACATACCCAGTTCTGGATATTTAAAGGTAATGAATGTAGCACATGGTAAGGAAGTAATAAGTAGGGTACAAAAAAATTTATTCTATATCTCTTAAAGCCACTTACATCAGCCACTTTTGCATTTCGAATAATAGATAATCGTGTGGAGAGACAAATCATTAAACTGACATATGTTGGGAATTTTCATACAGTAATGTTATGTGAAATGGTGTTCTGAGGTGAGTCATCTGTATGAACAAATTTCTTCATAACTAAAACAGTGCTCTAAGAATATTATGTGACTTTCACCTACGATCGTTTGGTTGCCGTTTGTTGAAGGATTGGGGCACAATATATTTATTCCTTCACGATGTTTTTGTAAACAATTCAAAAGCAACAATTTATGTTCATAATTACATCAACATAAAAAATTACAGTTGTTATTCCAGATTAGCTTTCATTAGCACAAAAGGCAGTGTACAATGCAGCATACAAATTTTTGCTCAGTTACAGAGTGATATATCTTGTCTGACAGGGGCACTGTTAAATCAGAAAATAAATTAAAACAGCTTATGCTCCGTTTCGTAACGTGAATAAAAAGTGACTCGTTCCATATCATTACGATTAATCGCACAAATGAACCATGGAACTTGAAAGTAACATGAATGGTCACTAGCGCTCTTATGTTTACATGTTTGCCTGTTTTCAGACAATATCTTCTAGCATACCTAGGTAATATATTGAACCGTCCTGTCAGGAACTGCATGCGTGTAATAATACTATGTACGTATTATGTCATATAGAATTAGATAAAACTTTAGCAATAATGAATAGTAGGCTAAAATTTAAGAGACTAAGCAGAATGAATCAACGCGCAAAGTACTAAAAAATGAGATACGCTTGAAGTTCTCTAAGGCTTAAGATACTGCCATAAGGAGAGGCTCAGTAGGTAGTTAAGTTGGAATGGAATGGACGTCTCTAAAAAGGGCAATCACAGGAGTTAGGGGGAAAAAGATAGGGACAAGGAAGGGAACTGCGAAGAAACATTTCAGTTGAGCGACGAAAGAAAGAAGTACAATAAAAGTTCAGGATAATTCAGGAAGACAGAAATACAGTTCACTTAAGAATGAAACAATCTGGAAGTACAGGGAAGTTAAGGCAAGATCATTGCATGAAAAATGTGAAGAAGTCAGAGAAGAAGTGATTGTCAGAATGATGCCTCAGCATGTAGAAAAGCCAGTTAACACTCGGTGAAGCTGAAGGCAAGAGTGGTAATATAAAGACTGCAATGGGAATTCCATTGTTAAATGCAGAAGAGGGGGCAGGTAATAGAAGGAGTGCATTCAATGTCTCTATGAGGGTATGAGGGGGAAGACTTGTCTGATGACGTGATAAGAGAAGAAACGGGATCCGATATAGAAGAGATAACGATCGAATATTAAAATCAGAATACAAAAGATCTTAGAAAGTCTTAAGACTAAGTGAGAGAAGGGATAGATAACACTCCATCAGAATTTCTAAAATCATTGGGTTAACTGGCAACAAAACGACTATTCAAGTTGGTACGTCGTATGTGTGAGCGATGAGCAATATACCATCTGACTTTCGGTAAAACATCATCCCTGCAATTCCATAGACTGCAAGAGCTGATGAGTGCAGGAATTATCACACAATCGGCTTAACAGCTCATACATGCAAGACGCTGACAAGAATAATGCACAGAAGAAAGGAAAAGAAAACTGAGGATGTGTTAGATGACAAGTTTTAACGTCGCGGCTCACGACAAAAGCAAAACATAAGTAAAATGAAGACATGTTCATAAGATTTGTCCATCTGGAAAAAGCGTTTGAAAACGTCAAGTCGTGGTAGGTATTCGAATGTCTGAGAAAAATAGGGATTAGGTATCGTGTGAGACAGGTAATATATCTACAATGGCCAAGAGGCAAAAATGAAAGTGAATGGCCAAAAAGACATGCTCGGATTAAAGAAAGTTGTAAAACAAGGATGTAATCTTTCGTCCCAACAGTTTAATCTTTACATCGAAGAACAAAGGGAGGAAGTAAAAGGAAGGTTCAAGAGTGGTATAAAGGTGGAAGGATATCAATTCACTGATGGCGTTGGGACGCTCACTTAAAGTGAGGTAGAATGGAACGAACGGTCTAATAGGGACATCTAATGGATTGAGAGTAATTCGAAGCCGGCGGGTGTGGCCGAGCAGCTTTAGGCGCTTCAGTCCGGAACCGCGCTACTGCTGCGGTCACAGGTTCGATGTGGCGTGGATGTGTGTGGTGTCCTTAGGTTAGTTAGTTTTAAGTAGTTATAAGTCTAGGTGACTGATGACGTCAGATGTTAAGTCACATAGTGCTTAGAGCCATCAACAGAACAAACGATAAGTACTCATATACACGGGTGAAGTTCAATACCGAGCCTCTGACCTTGCGCACCCTTCTCATTCCCTGCTCCGTCGGTGTGGCTAATTGAACAGACCTAAAGCACGAAAACTCTCGTACTGATTCTAATGACACTGAGCGCTGTTGGACATAACATCTGACGTCATCAGTCCCATAGAACTTAGAACTACTTAAACCTAACTAACCTAAGGACATCACACACATCCATGCCCGAGGCAGGATTCGAACCTGCGACCGTAGCAGCAGCGCGGTTCCGGACTGAAGGCCGGCAAACTCTCGTATTGACACGCACCACAAGTGTTGTAATGTTTACAGATCACACAGTTCCCATAGACTGCACATGCTGTTCCCTCGCGGTAGAGACCTGGACTGTTTCCTCTGGAACCACATCAAAAACAAACCAATGTAATGCTATCATAAAGTACCTCTGGGTCGCAACATTCATACCAAAGTCTCGGCAATATTCAGCGTTTAATTTGGCTACTGTATCTGTGAGAAAAGAAACAGTTATAAATTAAGAATCGTATAAAATAAAAGCAGTGGAAAGAATTATGCTATTTTCGAAGGACATGCTCCTGTATTTCTCTAATCCCAGTCGAGCATTTCTTGCAATATTTGTAAAGATATGTAACACCAACGTATTCACAAATTAACATAGCAACAAAGGGTAAAGCAGTGTCTGTTGTAAATCCTCTTGCGCGCGCTTCGAACAGTCGCATGTCACTAGAGGAAAGTGGACTATGAGCACAAAACAGAGGCAGAGACTTCCCTAGTCACACGTCACACTGAGCCCGTCGTTTGAAGAGACTATTAGGGTGTTATGAGGATCAGCCCTGTCGTGTAGCGGGAGTCACAGCTAAGGATTATACGCAAGCCCTGTGGGAAGCGTGGCGTCCCAGCTGTGCGCTGCACGGGGCGGACAACCGCGCCCGTGCTCGCCCTCACATTCGTGCATCGTTAGATTATATTTAATTAAAAATCCCTTAATGACTTTCGAGTTTATGATAACTGCTGAAAATAACGTACCTCTTTGTTAATTAATACAAGGATAACAAGTAAAAGAGAAGTATCGATTGGCTCCATCGATACCAGACATCGGCTTTGATCCGTCACGTACTCATATCTTTCAGTCTCATGTCATACGCATCGACGGAGCTAAGACAGAACACCGTCATTATATACATTGCGTCTACGATGGGCGTTCAGTGCAAGCAATCCCACTGCAACCTTTATCATAAGCGTCCAAAGCGGGGCTGCCTCCTGTGTCCACTCTAAATAAATCGGCGGAAATACCAGCGGACGATAGGCGTCAGGAGCAACAAGTCGTCTGTCTCGACCATATCGTTGTTGATCATGGAACTGCACCGACCTGCGCTTTTCTGCGCTACGGCCACATGTTGGACGACAGCCGTCCGCATTCGACGTGGAACAGAGTGTTAGGAAGCGGCGATCACCTATGAAATAGAAGACACAGTGGTGTAGCTCTCCTGGCGACTGCCTAAATTGGGTGCGCGCCCAGGGTTGTGACCCTCCCACAGATGATGATCTGTACTCCGACGCCCTGCACTGAACGCCGTGACATCTCTCCTTGCCACCATGTCTCGTCAGCATCCACCACCTATGGGCGCCTGCATCTGTGGCGGTAGTCCCCCTCCCATCTCTCTGTGTCCGACCCTACGTGTGGGTGCACCTCTGAAACTGATCCACTGGACCGACCCAGTGAGATGTCTGTCTCTTGGGCGGACGGCGTCGTTGCTGAGGGTGGAAGTTCTGGACGCGTACAAGGCGATGGCACATCATTGGTGGGTCGACCCCTATAAAAGTAATGTGTCCTTCCACAGGGGTCTAGTGGGGAGCTCCCGATGCAACCTACATGTTTGCTTCACCCACCTACCTGGCAACTGCAGCTTTTCAAACATATCGCGTAGCCATGGTCAATGCCAATAACACTGACGGAATTGCTCCATGAAATGCTACATGCTGTGGACGTTGACATTGCTCTCCTTCAAGAGGCGCATGTTCAGCTTTTTGTGCTCCCCACGGCATTACGACACATGTCTTCCATTCTTTGATACTGGTAATGGGGTGGCTTTACGTGACGGTATACTGCTGTTGCAATTGGCTGTCTCCTGGATGTCCAAGGTATAGCTCTCACGTTTGGTGACGTCACGCTCATCAACGTCTGTGTGCCATCTGATCAGGGTCGCCGCCACGAACGTTCCATTTTCTTCTCCCAGATGGTCACGCCTTTCTTCCTTGGTCGGCAGGATGCATTGATCATGAGAGGCGACTTCAGCCCCATCCAGGCGTCCAAAGGACAACTGCCGTTATACTTTCCTTGCATGGCACCAGCAGCAATTGTCCAGCTATTCAACCTTAGGGACACTAGAGAGAATACTCATGGCTATCGTCTGGGCTTACCTGTCTCACTAGCCGATCTTCCAGTCGCCTCGATTCAATATATACTCAGGTTGCTGAAGTCTTTCCTCGATTAGATACATACTCAGGTGGCTGAAGTCTGTCCCTTTGTGGTGTCAAACTCTCCCGCCAAGAGGTGTTGTGTTGCTGAGGACCGTAGAATTTGAGCACTATCTTACTTCAGTTGACGTCCACGTCGTTAGGCGTCTCCTTCATGGAACGGCGTCCTGTGTACTCTACAATGGCTGTATCGCTCTCCCATCTTGACCCGTCGTCTGATGTGTCACGGCTGCCCGCCGTCTGCATTTTTGTGTGCTTTTGACGATGAACCGTTGCTCTGGGACCTCCGTCAACGCCTGTCTGGGATATATGTAGGTGGCCATGTCTTTTGCTGCACTGCTTACGAGGACGATCTTTTTCTCGTTAATTGTAGCAGTGCTGAGGTCAGACAGTCCTTGGGGTAGGTTGCCACCTACAGTGAAGCTTATGGTAGCTGCTTTAATGCTATGGCTGTAAGTGTGAGTCTTCTTGACGACAGTGCTGTATCACAGCGTGCAGCTGCTACTGTCTGATGCTTAGGACACGATTTCGCAGCTGATCTTTGGCACGCCATTGCTCTCAACTGCCGGCGCCAGCTGTTCCGATTGCGAGCTATGCTCCTAGATAATCATTTACGAGCCCTTGGCCTTCTGCA
Source organism: Schistocerca gregaria (assembly GCF_023897955.1). Taxonomy (NCBI): domain Eukaryota; kingdom Metazoa; phylum Arthropoda; class Insecta; order Orthoptera; family Acrididae; genus Schistocerca; species Schistocerca gregaria. The sequence continues at coordinate 294,960,238 of NC_064923.1, forward strand.
AGGCATGTAATATGGTAATGTATTCCCCACGTGTCACAGACACTCTCCATTGCGCCATCCATTTCCCGCCATATGCTAGCGTCCTTGGGTTAGTACATTTTCCACGGATTGCTCTTGAAGATTCTTTACGACACACTCACCTTTCCTCTATCCAGGGGCTGTTTAGGCCTGTATCATGGTGCTGTGGCGGCACTGACCCAAGCGTCCTCCACATTCTCTCACAGGCCCTATCCAGCTTCTTTTACTTCCGCTTTTCTTTCCTCGAACTATGTCGAAAACGAGCTTCTCTCAACGAACTTGAGGTCCATGAACGTGTTTTATGGCTTTTTCCATTAGGACAGGACACCGAATGAAGTTGAGGGGAAGCAACCCTACATCATCCGGAGTGGCGATCGATGCGTGCCTCTTAAGTTGGCGCTGACTTATAGCCTGCTTCGTGCCTAATGGTCAATAGGAAGTAATTATAACTGTCACACTTTCATGGGATTCCCTTTGCTGACACGCCAGTATGTGTCGCCTGTGATGTTCTGGATACGGACAAGCATTGCCTGGTGTGATAGGTGTTTCTTGGTGTGACAGGTGCTCGCTTTTATTACATGAATGACTCCTCATCAGATACCTCCTCATCTTATCCTCTTTCGGGATTCGGAATACTTCCTACAAATCCCTAATTTTTGGCATTTCCTTAATGAATGGCATTGTGCAGTGGTCCGGAATCCCAAAGACAGACAATTTTTTCTAATGTTCTTTGTACTGTTTTTCTTAATACACTCCGGATTTGGAGTGTTACTGCAGCGAGCAGTTGATCGATGCTTTTTCCACTCTTAGTACAGATTATTCTCCGGTCATTGGAATGTTCTTCTTCGAGGAAATTTACAACAATAGTCCTACGGAAAGTGCAAATTGATGCTCCCTCAACCCCGCGATGCCCATTTCCTGCTACGCATGGTCGTGTTAACAAATGAGAGAAAAACCTTGTCTCATTGGTGTACATTACACCTCGACTACTCCTCATTTCCCACACTTCTCTTGATTTCTGGGGGAGGGAACCGGATATGGTGACCAGGCTTCTGGTAGAGACTACTGTCCATTTTGCAGCCGCCCCTCTTTTTATACTTTGGGAAGGTTCCAAGGAAGATTTGGTGCGTCCATTGGACAGTACTGATTATAGCAAAACTCGAAAGATAGAAATTCCGAACACCACGAGTATGGTGCGACGGCAGGTTTGCCACAATGACATTTCTTCGTATGTATCTCGTTCTGGAAAGAAACGTCGTTAATAATACTGAAGATATCACGCTTTGGCAACAGTTTTGCGGCAAACTATTCATACAAGACCACTTTTCCAAAAACTGGCGCATGCAGTTGATTGTGAATGGAGATACACTACAAGAATTACACCGAAAACTATTTCAAATACATTTTACATTCATTTATTGTGTTTTTTTTTTTAAATCAATTCACCAGACATTTAAACAATAGGCGAATAACGAGCAGTTGATTATGAATTGAGATATACTACAAGAATTACACCGAAAACAATTTCAAATACATTTTCCATTCATTTGTTGTGTTTATTTTTTATTTATTTTTTAAATGCATTCACCAGACATTCAGACAATAGACAAATAACGACAAGGTGATTTCAGTATACACTAGGAAACATTCGTACAGTAATCATGTGCGGATGTGGGTAGATAAATGGAAAACAAAAATCAATATCAAATTAATAATCGCGTTTCAAACACTGGCCGCAAAAGTGTGAAGTCATTAGGCTAGGCCCTTCGTCACTGCTACTTATTCGCTAAAAGGCACATAAAGTACCTCGAAAACTTTGATCGTCATTTTCTCAGAAACGGTGGAATATCTACGGATCAATGGAGCCACGTGTTTCCTTATTTTGAAGCATTTTCCTCTGAGCGAAGTTCCTGAGAAATCGAGTAACGGCTCTGACCTTGTTCTCCTCGTTAGTATAATGCCAGAGAAAAGATGGCTTTTTGAAATACGACACTGGAGACCGCCATGATACAGAAAATAGAGGAAGACTCCCGTTATAATGGAACGATGGAGTGAGGCGTTCGATGTAGGACAGTGCCATACAAGATGAGGACTGGCATAATAGAAGGAGACGGAAACTTGAATGCCAGAGACGCGGCAGGAAAGAGAATAGACGAATATTCATTCAAACCACGTAAGTCAGATTACGATTTGCCAAGAAAATCTCCACATAATATTGCAGATAGTGTGCCACTCACTATCGTGTGATCCAGAGAATATCTCACTAATATACCAGGACACTGCGTATTGTATTCAGAAATCATCAGTCTTCCACAACAGCATCTGACGGCATACCTTTGTTCACCTGTAATCTTATTTCGTGCAGAGAACAGGAACTTGACGTCTAATAGCTTGCGTTGGTAGTATATGATTAATTACGTTAAATCTGTATGATTCTCTGAGCATAGATGTGATAAATCCTGCAACAACATGCGTGAACAATATGGTGCCACAGTAGCAAGTAGCTACGTCATGTAGGATAAAGATGAAATGGTTTGCACTGAACGAAATAGTTATTCTGAAAACAGTGCAGACATTCACAAAGCCCACATATGTCCTCATTGTATCTAATACAAGTCAGTTTCTCGAAGAGAATAACGGAACCACATATTCTCAGTACACGACTCCTAGAAAGACAATAAAGCATTTCAGCAGAGTAATAATCTTTATCCACGTATGAATACAATTTCGCAAATAGCAGGAGTCGACAAGGGTGAGAATTACCGCACAGTGAGCTTTCAGCTCGTGCATGTAAGTCGCTGACAAGAATAATATACGGAAGAACGGAAAAGAAATTTGATGATTTGTTAGACGACGATCAGTTTGGCTTTAGTAAAGGTAAAGGCACAACAGAGGCAGTTCTGACGTTGCGGTCGATGATTGAAGCAAAATTGCAGAAAATCGAAACACATTCGTTAGATATGTTGACCTAAAAGAAATGTTCAACAATGCAAAGTGTTGCAAGACGTTAAGAATTCTGAGAAAAATGGGGTAAGCTATAGGGAAAGACGGGTGATACAAATATGTACAATAGCCAAGAGGGAACAACAAGTGTGGAAGACCAAGAAAGAAGTTCTCGGATTAAAGCGGGCGTAAGGCAGAGGTCCAGTCTCTTTCCCCTACGGTTCAATCTACAGATCGGGGAAGCAATGAGTAAGGTGAAATAAAGGTTCAAGAGAGGGTTTAAAATTTAGATTGAAAGGATGACAAGATTCGCTGACGATATCGCTATCCTCAGTGAAAGTGATGAAGAATTACGGGATGTGCTAAACGGAATGATCAGTCTAGCACAGTATATGGACTGATATTAAATCGAAGGACGACCATAGTAATGGGAAGTATCAGAAATGAAAACAACGAAAAATTTAACATTACAATTGGGGATCAAGAAGTAGACGAAGTTAAGGAATGCTGCTAACTAGGCATCAAAGTAAGCTATGACGGACGAAGCAAGGAAGACATAAAAAGCAGAGTAGCACTACCAAAAACGGCATTACTGGGCAAGAGAAGTCTGATAGAATCAAACATAGGTCTTAATTTGAGGAAAAAATTTCTAATAATCTACTTTTTGGAGCCAGCGTTGTATGGCAGTAAGACGTGGACTGTGAGAAAACCAGTACAGAAGAAAATCGAAGTCTTAAATATGTGGTGCTACAGAATATTGTTGAAAAAAAAATGGTTCAAATGGCTCTGAGCACTATGGGACTTAACTTCTGAGGTCAACAGTCCGATAGAACTTAGAACTACCTAAACCTAACTAACCTAAGGACATCAGACACATCCATGTCCGAGGCAGAATTCGAACCTGCGACCGTAGCGGCCGCGCGGTTACAGACTGCAGCGCCTAGAAACGCTCGACCACTCCGGTCGGCAAGAATATTGAACATTTGGTGGACTGATGGGTGAGGAACGGAACACATGGAAAACATTCACAAGGAGAAGGGACAGAATGGTAGTATATCTGTTAAGACGTCAGGGTACGATTTCCATGGTAGCACATGGAGCCGTAGGTGGCAAAAGCTGTAGAGGAGGACGGAGATAGAAATGTATCCAGCTAAATCTTTAAACTTTGTATGCAGAAAACAAAAATAGGTAAATAAAAAAAAAGAAAAAAAATGAGCGTGCATAAGAAAAGGCCACTTTCAATGGTACTACATTATTTCTTTTTAATTTCCATTTTCGCTGACCATACATTGCGTCACAGAATGTACACAGTGAGCTTGATTAAAATTACTATTTAAGTCGACGACACCTCAGTCCGTGTACAGAGAAGTAGAATCGTCTTTGTAAACACGCTCATATGGGTGAGGACGATCTATATACATTTCTCAACAAAATTGTAACAGTCCCGATGCATTCCGTTCCTCGCACCCAGGAGAGGGAGGCGTGAGGGGGAGGGGGGAGGGGAGCAGGTGCCGTGCCGCCAGTGCTGAAATTCCATATCAGGTTGGCGTGGCGCTACACAGACGACCAATGAGGTCCTCACAATCTAATTAATTGAAGGTAATTTGCTGCGAGCCTGGAAGGCTGTGAGCTCTCTCCCTATTCCTAGTCTTGGCACTCTGGGTTTGTCATCGACACGGGGCGAACCGATTCTATGTTCTGACATCCAAGAGAGTGAAGTGACTTTCCCTGTATAGCGCCCATATACTCCCCTTTGCATAAACCACTTATTCATTAAGTGTGCATTCTTATTATCCATGTATCGTCCTCCTATCCTGCCGCCCAGCCTGCTAGCCTGGCCATTCTATACAGATGAGTCACTCAACTTCGATTTTTAATTTATACGCTGACTGAATGACTGGGCTATCGTCAGTAAGTGGAAAACTTCTTCCTGGAAACTTGCAGCAGAGGAGATGAAGCGGCTCATATGCTGAGAGAGATAACTTCCCTCTACAACAGACAATATAAACACGAATAAAACAGATATTTTCACCATTTCACTATCAACTATAATTCATAACCCCATTACGGTCGGAGGAAGGCAATGGCAAACCACCTCCACTAGGACCTTGCCTAGTAAGGCGGTGCGGGTCTCCCGCGTCGCTCCCCTGCGCTCTGTACAGAAATATGGGACTCATCATCATCATCATAATTCATAAACACATTTAAGTGAAAACAAAACTGACAAACTGAACCAACCAAACTTTTCACTTGAGACTTCATTACTCACCCACTAATGTAAATTATGTTATATAATAACCACAAGCTTTATTCTCAAGTCTACCATAAGTATTTGGTAAGAATAAGGTCGATTGGAACGCTCCTGCTTCCTGAAACTGTGGTTGAGCGTGTTCTGCTATGAAACTGCATTTTCTGACACTCTTTTCTACCCGCCTGCCCAATGGGCCTCGCATGCGCATATTTGGCATTAGAAAGCATGTTGACGGTGTGTGGCCAGCAGCAATCACATTGCAAAATGGCATCGCGATTAAGTGTTTCTCAGCTCCGTGGCCACAGTAGCCCTTGACCCACCGCCTCTCCCACGATATGTTTTGCTTATACTAGGTAAAGTGGAAATTGTCAAGTATCGAAATGCCTTGTTAATATTATTCAGTCTCGATTAAGGCTGAACGTCAAGTGAAAGGAGTGCCAGGTGCAGACAATTTGACGAAAAACAGCAGAGGAAGATTCGCTAAACTATATGAGGCTACAACTCTTGAAAGCATAGTAGATGGTAAACATTTTCATAACATTAGTAAATCCGTACTTGTGTAAACATTTCCGTTGGGATAAAAATAGATCGGCTAAGGGCAGATTTGAGGTAATTAACATCCTTTGTCTCTGATCTCAGTGCCAAAATTACCCACACAAGCAAACACTTAGGTGTTTCATGGTTGCGCCTGGGCTATTTCGGAAGAGAACAGAATAACACTCTAGATTGACATCTTTGTTTGAAAACTTCTGTAATGTAAATAGATGGTTTCCACGTAGAAGAAAAATAGTGAATGATTTTAGCAGGAAGGGTCACGTGAAGTCGAATATACCTATCAAAGCGAGAGTGACTTTCAAGCCGCTGTCCAGTCATTTCAAAGCAAATACCTCCCAAAACACATTAAAACGTCACATAATTAAAGATTTTTCATCGATCAACTTGTAAGAGACCTTTCGACGCAGTTAGCTACTGGAAGTAAATTTTCAATTTCCTTAATGTAATGTGTGTGTGTGTTATCAATCAAGAACGCAGTTCGTTAAGTCAGTGGATTCAATATTTTGCATCCTTACTTCAGATGCACTGTAGATAGAAACAAGTTCGCCATCGCATCTCCAGTTACTCAAATTACTGTGAGTGATGCGAAACATTTAATTTTTTATTTTGTTCTTCAAAATTGAAAAGGCAGTAAACATTTCATTCACACCATGTACATTACTAATACACAAAAATCTACGTGACGAGATATGAAAATACCTCTCTTCTAAAGGCAGTAAAAAACAATCATTAGCCATTACTTAATACAGAATCTGAGAATCTAATGCGCTGCACAGATCCGAGTCCGCCTTGAAACACACTGTTTTGAAGTAGAGCTAGCTAGAAAATCTAAATCGCTGCAACTGGGGTTTGATCACTGGTTTGTCATAATCACAATATCGGACACTAATGCAAAATAACAGACAAGGATAGTCCCCAAGACCATATTTCAGAGTCGTGTTTCCACTGTCTAGGTAGGTTAAATTAAATGTTAATCTCGCAAGGGGAAGGAACACTAACAATCCCATACTTTTTATTTTGAATTGAACTGTTACTAACAGTAATTGCAGGTGACTTTTAATTTTCAGCGCTGAGCTTCATCGCGAAAGTTTCATTTCCTGCTATAAGAACCAAGGTAACAATGTTGTCAGCAACAGTTGGTATAAACAACTGGTCAAGTAAATCGCAAGAGGCGTGTTAAAATCCATTCCTATCAGAGTTCGTTTCCTACTTCGATTGACTTTTGAAATAAGGCTTCACATACCATATATAACTGACAACAAGTAGTATCCAGGAAGACGAATCAGTATTTATTTTATGAACTAAATCCTAAAGATACAACGTAGGAAACGAAAATGTTAACCAAACAAATATTATTAAGTAATTATATACTGAAATTGTCCTAGTTCATCCTATCATTAAAACTCTCATTTTCTGTGGAAGGTAGAGTATTGCTGTTCTTGCTGTCATTGAAAACTACTCTAGCATGGTAAGATTTAAAGAACTTCTAAGACCAATTGTTGCCACACTAGAGAATGTAAGTAAGGAACTCTCGACTAGTCCATCACATGGAAATGAGCTCCTAACAGCAACCGATGAGTTTGGATTCATTGCTGCTCTGTGAGTCATCGAAACATTTGCTTCACTTCTGGTTGTAATCTCTATCGAGTTGCAGCCTCCACAGATTGACATTTAAATTACATAAGATACTGCTAATTTTGCATATCATAACTTCACTGACCTGAAGATAAAATTGAAAAATGTAGTATGAACATGAAGGAAACTGTTTTTATCATCATATATATTCTTTTTTCTCGAAATAGGCTCTAGGTCTGAAACGAAACACGTTTCCAACATTCGTATGAGTGGCCTTTATCAACTTCTTCATCCGAAAAATTATTCACAGAAATAAAAACGTAATATTTCTCTCGTTCCAGGTTGAAGATGTCGTTAGTAAACTTCTAGAAGAAGGCAAAATTCTATTCATGAATTCCACCAGACATGTCTATAGGTTGCGAGCTCGGTGAGGTCTTTTATGTCTACATCCGATTTCCATGCCTGGCTGGGAGATTACTACAACGTGAGAGCTCTTATCATTTTAACACTTGAGGAATACTTCTGCATTAGTCTTTACACCCCTTACATTGTGATGTTACACAGTGAATCGTCAGAACTTTTTCCAAACATCAAAATGATTGTCTTAAGTTGCAACACCTAGTCCCGAAATTCATTAATAAAGTCACCTTTTCAGAAATATAGTACACAATTTGCATCTGTAGTGATCACCTCCCAAGTGCAGGAGGTGTTGTAAAATGTGAAATCGAGAGAGAGAAGAATAAATGACGAAATGTTGAGCGTGATAAGGCCGAAGACCGCTTTCGAAACATCAGGGATCTGTTCAGAGATTCTCTTCCCAAACATTCGAACACTGATTCAAATATCTGCTGTCCTTCCTGTATGAACCTGTAGTTGTGAGCGATGTCTTAGCTGCCTGTGTCGACTAAAAACTTATACTGAAAGAAAAGAGGCTGAACGAACTGGCACACTTCTCCATTAACTGACATATGAATGTGAGCCCCAACGATATAGTTGACATTTTCGCTAGATCCCCTCGACGACTTCCTTTACTTTGCAACCTTCCGATAGTTTCTTTGAATTTTTAGTGGTCTTTGCTTTTCTAGTGAGACTGATAATTCATTAACATTACTGAAAATTGAATAAACATTAATATAGTAGTTTTGCGGAAATTTGGAGTGTTAACAGGTTTATGGATCGTTTAAGGTGAATGGAAACAACAAATCAATCTTGTCCACAAGTCTGATCTGTTAAAAGGTTTAATCCAATCTTTAACTACACTCCTGGAAATGGAAAAAATAACACATTGACACCGGTGTGTCAGACCCACCATACTTGCTCCGGACACTGCGAGAGGTCTGTACAAGCAATGATCACACGCACGGCACAGCGGACACACCAGGAACCGCGGTGTTGGCCGTCGAATGGCGCTAGCTGCGCAGCATTTGTGCACCGCCGCCGTCAGTGTCAGCCAGTTTGCCGTGGCATACGGAGCTCCATCGCAGTCTTTAACACTGGTAGCATGCCGCGACAGCATGGACGTCAACCGTATGTGCAATTGACGGACTTTGAGCGAGGGCGTATAGTGGGCATGCGGGAGGCCGGGTGGACGTACCGCCGAATTTCTCAACACGTCTCCACAGTACATCGATGTTGTCGCCAGTGGTCGGCGGAAGGTGCACGTGCCCGTCGACCTGGGACCGGACCGCAGCGACGCACGAATGCACGCCAAGACCGTAGGATCCTACGCAGTGCCGTAGGGGACCGCACCGCCACTTCCCAGCCAATTAGGGACACTGTTGCTCCTGGGGTATCGGAAAGGACCATTCGCAACCGTCTCCATGAAGCTGGGCTACGGTCCCGCACACCGTTAGGCCGTCTTCCGCTCACGCCCCAACATCGTGCAGCCCGCCTCCAGTTGTGTCGCGACAAGCGTGAATGGAGGGACGAATGGAGACGTGTCGTCTTCAGCGATGAGAGTCGCTTCTGCCTTGGTGCCAATGATGGTCGTATGCGTGTTTGGCGCCGTGCAGGTGAGCGCCACAATCAGGACTGCATACGACCGAGGCACACAGGGCCAACACCCGGCATCATGGTGTGGGGAGCGATCTCCTACACTGGCCGTACACCTTTGGTGATCGTCGAGGGGACACTGAATAGTGCACGGTACATCCAAACCGTCATCGAACCCATCGTTCTACCATTCCTAGATCGGCAAGGGAACTTGCTGTTCCAACAGGACAATGCACGTCCGCATGTATCCCGTGCCACCCAACGTGCTCTAGAAGGTGTAAGTGAACTACCCTGGCCAGCAAGATCTCCGGATCTGTCCCCCATTGAGCATGTTTGGGACTGGATGAAGCGTTGTCTCACGCGGTCTGCACGTCCAGCACGAACGCTGGTCCAACTGAGGCGCCAGGTGGAAATGGCATGGCAAGCCGTTCCACAGGACTACATCCAGCATCTCTACGATCGTCTCCATGGGAGAATAGCAGCCTGCATTGCTACGAAAGGTGGATATACACTGTAGTAGTGCCGACATTGTGCATGCTCTGTTGCCTGTGTCTATGTGCCTGTGGTTCTGTCAGTGTGATCATGTGATGTATCTGACCCCAGGAATGTGTCAACAAAGTTTCCCCTTCCTGGGACAATGAATTCACGGTGTTCTTATTTCAATTTCCAGGAGTGTATATTATAAAAAAAAGTCCAACTGGATACAATTAGCTTTCCAATTTCCAACCACCACCCCGCCACCCCTCGCGAAAAATAATAACGTGCTGGCATGGTCATGGGGCTGCGCTAGGCTATATACGGACGATGGCTGCACTTGTTTTGGTTTCGGTTCTGCTGGTTCAAGCAGTCGCTGCGGGCTACAGTTCGGAGGATACCAGGATCGCTGGTGGCCAGCAAAGAAGATGGAAACAGTGCCCGAGACAAGAGGGTGTGTTTACTCAGTGGCCAGAAGAAGACGGCAGCCACAGCCGCAGTCGATGAACGGCAAAAACTAGTTAGTTATTGATGTATTGTACAGAACACTGTTTCGCTTTTAAGTATCGATTTTTATTGATGGTCAGCTGACGGAAATTGTAAGGGTGAAGTTACTGAACGGTGGATACTGAGAGCAGTGGAGGCAGCCAATGTCTGTTGTGTTTACGAACAGTGTAACAGTTGCAAGTTGAGAAATTTATACTGCACGGTGTAGCATAAGACATTGTATTGCATTTTGTACTCACTCAAACGTCGTGTTTCAATCATTATAGATTACATACCCGTACATGTCCATCCGCTCAACACAATTTGAAACGAGGCACATCCGACCAGGCAACATGTTTCCAGTTATCAACAGTCCAATTCCGGTATTGAAGGACCCTGGCGAGGCGTAAAGCTTTTTTTTTTTTTTTATCGTATGGGACGTAACTGCTAAGATCATCAGTCCATAAGCTGACACACTACTTAACTTAAATTATCCTAAGACAAACACACACACTCATGCCCGAGGGAGGACTCGAAACTTTGCCGAGACTAGCCGCACAGTCAATGACTGCAGCGCCTTTGACCGCTCGGCTAATCCCGCGCGACGCGTAAGGCTTTGTGTCTTGCAATCATAAAGGGTACACGAGAGAGCCTTTGGCTCCATAAGCCCATATCTATAATGTAATGCTGAACGGTTCGCATGCTGACACTTGCTGATGGCCCAGCACTGAAATCCGCAGCAATTTACGGAAGTGTAGCACTTCTGTCACGCTGAATGATTCTCTTCAGTCGTCATTGGTCCGTTCTTGCAGGACCTTTTCCCACCTGCAGCGATGTCAGAGACATTACTCATGGTGCACTCGTGAGATGTTCGTACAGGAAAATCCCCACTTCCTCGCTACCTCGGAGATGCTGTGTTCCATCGCTCGTGTGCCGACTGTAACACCATATTCAAACTCACTTATAACTTGATAACCTGCCATTGTAGAAGCAGTACCCGATCTAATAACTGCGCCAGAGACTTGTTGACTTACATAGGCGTTGCCGATCGTATCGCCGTTTTCTGCCTGCAGTACCCGTTCTAATAACTGCGCCAGAGACTTGTTGACCGTATCGCCGTATTATGCCTGTTTACATATCTCTGTACTTGAATACGCTTGCCTACATCAGTTTCTTTTCCTATTCAGTGTATTTCACTCTGGTGTCGATATCACAGTCCATTTTTAGGGCAACTTCAGTGTAGACTCACGCAAGGTCAGTAACTAGTATTCCACGTACTTCTATACTACTTGCGACTCCTTAGTTTTTCCGTTTGGTTCATCACAGCAATGGAAGAGGTTTTCCGAATTTAGTCGAAGCCCGCTCTCACCTTTAAGAAGTACTTCACTTAAGCCAAAAACGCTGCAGTTAATTCTTTCTAATTCTTCTTCTATTTCTATACCGTATATTCGAAAGCATTGCTTCTCTCGTTGTTTACACTTAGGACTTCGTGACCCTAAAGCAGCTCCTACCTGGAGATCCGAAGGTGGGGCTAGTTTTTATCTCCGGAACACTTTATCTTCATATCATACATCATGACTCAAAGTGAGAAGCATAACTGCCACGCTTGCTTCAGAACAAATTGGGGATCTGATTTTCAAGGCCGCCCTTAGAGTGTAATTCAGATGCTTGTAGCTGGCCGCGCCTCTGGAGTGCAGACGCCGCACCAGGTGTTAATTTCCCCCATGCCACCCATATATGGTTCCAGACGACTATACTGAAAGTCGAGACACTTGAACAATCCTTTCACCCTTACTCTGGGAAACTATGATCATAACCATAGGTAGAAACATAAACGGCGGAAGACACTGCTAGTCAGAGCATAACCACTTATCGCGAGCCAACATATAGTTACAAGCGGCAACATCGGCAAGACCCTGAAAGTCAACAATATTGACTGGATATGCCAGCTGCTATGAGAACCGACCAATAGGCTACAACAGGGAAACCGACAAGCTCGCTCACAAACGCACAAACAAACCGCCAACACTACCCTACACTGTGAATCCGATATATGACCTCCCGTACACTAAACAATGATGAACCCAACTGTTACAGGAATGCTGCCGTTGACCGGGAAGCCAACACCGGTACACAGCTGCACCTGCCGAGTAACACCGCTTCTCAACGTCAAAGTTATCCGCCTGAATGATACCCACTTCTAACAAAGCCTACGCTCCTACGATCTGTCGCAGGCAGAAAGGAAACCGCTACAGCTCTTACAACCCGACCCAACAATCGCAAGGGTTTTCACCCTTGGCTCTTGCCTTGGCCCTTTTTTCCCCTCTGGCATTCAAACCGTTACCCTTCGTTCAACTTTCGACCCAATCTATATCCAGATGAGTGCATATTAATCGTTGATCATAACCAGACATAAGCACACATCGCGTACCCACATCCGGCGAGACCTCACTTAGTGACAACTAGCCAATATGCAAAGGTGGCTGTAGACCTTTGTGTTAGCTATCATGCCGGTGTGGGCGTGGAGGGGCTCCACACTGTAGTAGGATCCATTTATTGGAGGCTTCCCCGATCACCTTTGGAGGTAACCGATGGGGACCCAGCAACCCCGTATCTGGTATTTGCGACTGTTTCTTAACATAGTCACCCTGGTGACGAACACAATTATCCGACTAAAGAACGCTTTGATGATACTACCACTGCAGAATCGTTGACTTTGTTGACGGAGTGGCCTCGTTAACTCTGGTTGCAAGGCTTCATCACTATCAAAATGAAGTCCTGGAAAGTGTTTTCAAAATTTGAGAATCAAATGACAATCTGAAGGCGCCCTGTCGAGACTGTATGGAGAATGATCGATAGCGATAAACCAAGGGCTCCGGATTGCTGCAGATGTCGCAGCACTCGTGTGTGATCTGACCTTGTCATGAAGAAGGAGAGCATGATTCATGTGTGGACGAACTCTTCGAATTCATGCTTTGTGACGGTTTCTCAAGCATCAACATTGTTATGTTAAACACCGTCCTGTTACGCGCTACAATTCAGAGGCATCTAGAGGCAGAGGGATGCAACTTTCTTCAGGAAGCGCCAGGGTCGACCGCCTAAGATGTAATAAGTTAAACGATTTTCTTTTCAACACGCCATCCTGATCGTTGATACTGTGAATGATTTTGAATTCATCTCAATTGTTGTGGATCGATGCCACACGTGCGTCATCGGGACCAAATACGTAAGATTAGTGTTAGATATTATTGTATCTGTATGGTATTATTTATTTATCATTGTTATTTCAGCTGTGACTAATTTTAAGTAATAATTGTTTCTGGGAAAAATACAGCTTATTTCAATATTAATTGTGATGCATTTTGTACCGATATACTGATCAAAAGATTAAAACGTGCAACGAAAAGTTAGACACAAAACAAAGTAAAATGAAAGTAGTAAAAGACACTGAAAATGCGCGTGTAATTAGCTCTCATACTGGTAATTTATAATAAAATGGAATAATAATGGTACAAACAGACTCTATAAGATAACTGTATACGATCTCTACGCTAATAGCTTATTCTTTTACTCGCTGACGAAAGAAAATAAAAGACCAGCGTTATTATTCACTCTCTCTGTTCTAGTCTCGAAGCTAACACACGCTACGGCGGCCATTACGCATTGCATGTTGTAAATTTTAAACAATATATGGTACTCTAAGCTGATTGTATATCTTTTCCTTCAGATGCCGAGTAATCTTCATGCAGAAATAAAAATGTTATTTGTAAGATTTTCAGCACGCTGCATAAACGAAAAGAACGATCGAACAATCGACCATTCTTGGCAGACATTTTGCGTAGGAAAAATTTCATTATACATTTCATTGCGTTCCGTCATTAACGGACGCATTAAAGGACTTGCACCATAATTATTAAGGAAAGGAAAGTTAATATACTATTTCACGTAGTATGAAAGTAAAAAGTAAGATCATTCAATTAAGTTCAGATATTGGCTGCTTTTCGGCAAGACGAAGATTATTACGTTAAGAAAAAGAGAAACACTTTCTTTCGGTACAAAGTTTCTTTTAATTAAATTTCACTACAGTAAAAATATCGTGCAGCAATATTTCACTGTGATAACATGACATACAATCCGTGAGATAATTTTCATTTTTTTTAATGTTTCGTCCGTACGAACGCTCCACATAGACCTCAGTTTTAACAAATGCTCTATTTCAACAAGGCAGTGAGTCGCGTGCTGTTGAATAATCAGAGTTCAGAGAATTATTTTGCGGAAGTATATATTCAGGTGCAACATATTATCATGATTTTTTCTTGTGTCCGCTCCGCCAATTAAGTGCTCTATTCACGCTCTTGCCAGTCTTAAATATCAGTAAAGTTAGGAGGTAAAATCTTACCCTCTTTTTGTCACATTCGTTGAGTTCACCGTAAGTATACTTGAGACTGTGTACGGACCTGACCGGTAGCGGCACAATTTCTATTGACGTAATTTAAACTTTAGGTTGTAATATACGTTAATAATCTGAAGACAGCCTCCGTTGTCGAATGGCTAGCATCTCTGCCTCTGAGGTGGAAGGACGGAGTTTCGATTACCTCCTAGGATTTTTTATGGAGCTGAAGTGTATGGTACGGCATGCACTAAGCGCTCATAAGACCGAAAGAAGAGTTTGTCGAATAAAGAAGCAGCGGCGACACCGTCAGGAAATATCTAGCGGCAGTAACGCATGGAAGGACTGGAGTCGGCTGATCACATGAATAACGATAATATGTCGCACCTCGTACGTAGCAGACGGCAGATCAGAACACGTCTAAGTTACAAGTGTTTCCTTTACTTTCACCCCGAGGTGAGCAAGTAATGCGACATCAGTGTGGAATTATACAGATAGCGGTAGCATCGCGTACACAATGTATATAGGGGCAATGCACTGGCAGAGCTGTCAGTTGCACTCAGGTGATCAGTGCGAAAGTGTTTCCGACGTAGTTTTGGCCGCACGACGGGAATTAACAGACTCTGAATGCGTAATAGTGCTTGTAGCTAGACGCATGGAACATCCCATTTAGGAAATCATTAGGGAATTCTGTATTCCGGGATCCACACTGTAAAGAGCGTGCCGAGAATACCAAATTTCAGTCATTACCTCTCACCACGGACAACGCAGTGGCCGACGGCCTTCACTTAACGACTGATACCAGCGCCGTTTGCTGACTGTTGCCAGTGCTGAGAGATAATCTACATTGCGTGAAATAACCATGTAAATCAGTCTGGGACGTACGACGAACGTATCCATTGGATCAGTGACGCAAATGTGGCGCTCACGGGCTATTGCAGTACCTTTGCTAACAGCACGATACCGTCTGCAGTGCCTCTCTCCTGGTTTCGTGAAAAATGGCTCTAAGCACTATGGGACTTAACAGCTGGAGTCATCAGTTCCCTTGACTTAGAACTACTTAAATCTAACTAACCTAAGGACATCACACACATCCGTGCCCGAGGCAAGATTCGAACCTGTGACCGTAGAAGCTGCGTGGTTCCGGACTGAAGTGTCTAGAACCGCTCGGTCACCGCGGCCGGCTGGTCTCGTGACCATATTATTTGGACCCTACACAACTAGAGAACTGTGGCTGGGTCAGATGGGTCCCGCCTTCAGTTGATAAGAGCTGATAGAAGGGTTCGAGTACGGTGCAGACCCTACGAAGCAAAAGCGGTGAGCAAAGCCCTATGGTTGCTGGTGGTCGTTCCTTAATGGTTAGGGCTGTCTTTACATGGAATGGGCTTGTTCTTTTGCTTCAACGGAACTGTTCTTAGACTGGACAATTCAACCGAATAATATAGCCACCCAGATCGCCGGACATGAATCCCATCGGACCTTTAAGGTACACAATCTAAATGTCACTTCGTGCACAAAATCCTGTTCCGGCTATACTTTTGCAATTATGGCCACCTGTAGGGTCAGCATGACTCAATATTTCTGCAGGGGACTTCCAAAGACTTAATGAGTACATGTTACTTCGAGTTGCTGCACTCTTCCGGGCAAAAGGAATCCGACACGATATGAGGTTCATGACTTTTGCCACCTCAGTGTAGGTGCTATTGGAATGTGAGCCCACGATTGCAAAACGCTGCAACCGAAATCCAATGATACAGTGTGAAGTATCAAATTTAAATCTGGTGTCTGGAAACGAGTTCAAACCATCTACATACTATGCAACGGACACAGATTAACATTTAGAGTGACTGAGTTATAAAGGCAGAAAAATATATTTTCTTCCTTTTTCTGCGCTATTAGCCGGCCGCGGTGGTCTCGCGGTTCTAGGCGCGCAGTCCGGAACCGTGCGACTGCTACAGTCGCAGGTTCGAATCCTGCCTCGGGCATGGATGTGTGTGATGTCCTTAGGTTAGTTAGGTTTAAGTAGTTCTAAGTTCTAGGGGACTAATGACCACAGCAGTTAAGTCCGATAGTGCTCAGAGCCATTTGAACCATTTTTTTCTGCGTTTTTAAGATTACTTTTGTAGATATCCTGAATCGATTGTACACTGCGTAGTTGATTACAGTGAAAGGAGTGCTTTTTTTGTATATGTAACACATACACCCATACTATCTGAAAAGGAGGCGGTCGAATTTATATCTACGAAGTGATGTTTATCGAATGTTCGTCTTTCTTCTTACGTTACTTCCCTCGATATTTTTTTTTCCTGCGTTAATGCTTATGGTCGTTGAAATGAATTAGTCCGAATAATTTAATATTTGTTACCAGTAATGACTTTTGTTTTGTTATTTCTTAACATTAATCTTTCCCTTACGTTATTAACAGGTTACTAAGTGGAAAATTGGGTGAGTGTTATTGTAAAAACCGTAACAATCGGCTTGGCTGAAGATTGTATAGACGGCATCTCACCGAGATAACAACGAATTGTAATAATTGTTTGGAACGCGCTCTTCATTCAATTAATCGTTATTCCGATTGCCTAGTGCAATTTAAATTACCGCACTTGATAAATTCCAAATTCACATGGTTGCAAAACTACGAAGCCAAGACATGTAGTCCGAGTGGAAAATGGTTCGTGTTCAAGTGTTTTTAAATCCGTAGACCTTTTCTAAATTTAACTCTCCTGAGTGAGTTAAACTGGCGACTCTGAAAGGACTATTTAAAACAGATTACCATATGCAGTATGTATAATCTTATTTCAAA
This sequence comes from Schistocerca gregaria, assembly GCF_023897955.1. Classification (NCBI taxonomy): domain Eukaryota; kingdom Metazoa; phylum Arthropoda; class Insecta; order Orthoptera; family Acrididae; genus Schistocerca; species Schistocerca gregaria. The sequence continues at coordinate 294,977,725 of NC_064923.1, forward strand.
ATGTGTTTATTACGTGTTTATTGGATTCTTTTTTTTTTTTTTTGTAACCCAAGAAAACATATATAATAATACTGAAAAGATCGTAGAGAATGAAAAACAAACGGAATTTATTAAAAATTAGGAAACTGATTAATAGAAAGTTGTATAAAATAAGGAAATCTGAAGACAAGTTTTTTTGAAATCCACATTGTTCGCAGGTACACTCATTCCGCTTAGTACTGCTTCCTGTAGCGGTAAAACTTTTTTTTTTTACTTTGAGGCCTTAATAGCGAAAATTTTTGTCATTACTAATACATGTAATTACTATATAATTGTAGTATACTTTGTAAAACATTACGGCAAGATTGCGAGTTTTAGTAGTTACGTGTGCGTGCCTTGCAGTAGCGATTAACAGTTGTTTCAGACACAAATATTTTATGGTGCTGAGCTGCATTTGAAGACCATCTGTGAACTGTTTACAACTACCGAGCGTGGTGGCGCAGTGGTTAGCACACTGGACTCGCATTCGGGCGAACGACGGTTCAATCCCGTCTCCGGCCATCGTGATTTAGGTTTTCCGTGATTTCCCTAAATCGCTTCAGGCAAATGCCGGCATGGTTCCTTTGAAAGGGCACGGCCGATTTCCTTCCCAATCCTTCTCTAACCCGAGCTTGCGCTCCGTCTCTAATGACCTCGTTGTCGACGGGACGTTAAACACTAACCACCACGACCACCACTGTTTACAACTTAACTGCATTACCCTAAGTAACAGATTCATCTAACTGTATTGTACGGTAATAGAATGGTAAACTGTCAGCAATTTCGCATGTGGCTTATTCAGATACAGAAACTGAATATAACCATGTACCAGTACCCGAAATCCCCACTTAAAATTTAAACAATCCGATAGAAACGTACAGCTACCGTATAATACTGTTAGATGAATCTATTACTTATCGTAATGCAGCTAAGTTGTGATAAGTTCACAGACGGTCTTCACAGCAGCTCATCACCATAAAATACCTATGTGTGAAACAACTACTTATCCTTACTGCAAAGTGCGCGCACCGGCTACAGACAAAAATATTAGTGAAGATGGTGAACGATGACTTTACCACGGTAAAACAACAAGTTTGAAGCAACAAGAAAATAATTACGTAATCAGGTTTCACAAATTAAAACGCAGGTTCCTAGTCACGTGACCAAAGAGTTCCGAGCTGACCTAGAAGCTTTTCCGAGCTAGATTACATACGAGAAAAACAACGTTAGATGTATTCCTGAATCGGTAGAACTATTGGATGAAAACCTTAGTGCTTTGCAGCTAGAGGAAAAAAACTTTGAAATCCATCCTTCCACATATAGTAACCCAAACAGAAGATCTCTCCACTGATAATGAAAAGAAATTAGATGAATTTTAAAGGAGGGCGACGAATAAATTACAGAAAGATTAGTATCAGAATTACACAATGCCGTGGAGGAAACTATTAACAATGTGTATTCCGAAAAGGTACTTCGGTACAACGTATTAGAGATGAATTGGGGCACACACACAAAGCTTTAAAGCAAGAACTACCTAAATGGCAAGAAAATATCCAAAGTCAGATTAATGATCAGATAGGTAACATAGAAAAATTACTGAATGCTGATAAAGAAATAGGTCAAACATGACATCGCAGGTAACTCAGATTGCGGAGACTTGTAATGCTACCATAGTCCAGTACCCAATGAAAACACTAATATTAATGTAATGCATTCTGGTAATTGGTTTCCTCAAAACCATGCAAGTGAAAGCACGGGCCAGAGCTGTCTCCCAACTGCTTGTAAAATTTTGTTGGCGTGCTGCGTCACAAGACAGAGTAGCAAGCAATGACGCGGCCGCTGCGATACACTCGACATACAGAGCGTAGCCCGCCTCGTGTCAATAAAATGAGATTGACGGAAACCCTAGAGGTTACCGTCCTCCCGACTACAGCACAATACGCTGAACATGACATAATACATTAACAATGGATCACCAGAATGAGTGGGGGCAGTTTAATTCTAAATCTCTTGCCTACGAAGTAAGAAAGACAAGGTTCAAACGGCTCTGAGCACTATGGGACTCAACATCGATGGTCATCAGTCCCCTAGAACTTAGAACTACTTAAACCTAACTAACCTAAGGACATCACACAATACCCAGCCATCACGAGGCAGAGAAAATCCCTGACCCCGCCGGGAATCGAACCCGGGAACCCGGGGTAGGAAGCGAGAACGCTACCGCACGACCACGAGACGCGGGCAAGAAAGAGAAGGCCCAAATAACTATTTAGGTGCAAATTTGTGGAGAGTATGGAATTTTGGGGAGGGACGAAGGAAGATTTCTTAAGGAAGCGGGTTTGTTGATGGGAAAGCAAACAAATGTGTACGGATTTTTGCGAAATATGTATGAGATACAGGAGATGCCGGTTTAAGTAACACGCAGAGTTCTGGGAGATCTGAGTGAATGAGTAATGCTGTCGCTAGTACCTATGAAAATGGAAATTTAACTGTGCTAAGTAATAAAATAATTATGTATACACTAGCTGAAGCCTTAGTTGTAAGTTTTCAAACACTATTTTATTCATAAAATTTATGTGAATACATCTCAATGGTAATTCTCTAGATTAAAGTGTGGTTTCCACCTTATGTTATTATGAGTAAGGTACTAAGTAGTATGAAAACGATTTAATTTGTGTAATGTGTATTGTTGCAAGACGATGAAGAAAGAAAGCTTTGATCGCCATTGGATGTATCAGATTATCTGTACTATAGCGACACTTTATAGTAGGGAACATATCTAATATGTCACTCTCCATTCGGATTTGCCACAGCTACAATTTCTTTATGAACGCCTTCATCTTTTCACTCGAAGTGAAGAATATTTAGTTTCTCAAAAATATCAGTGAGATAACCATTTTAAATAAAAAATCTCCGTTGTTGGTACAGTCGGAGAAAGAGTGACTCCTCTCCTTTCAAAAACAGAATACCTCATTCCTCAGTTCAAACTTCCTTTGCAGTACTTTACTCCTTGAAAACCATCGACCACTACTAAAAAAGAGCAACTGAGTGTGTTCAGCATCCATCTCCTCACATAGCACTTTAAAAAAAGTGTTCGGATTTATAGATTTTTGCCTTAATAATATTAACTGTTTGTATAAACGTTTGCAGAACTTCGGGAAGGGTTTGTCTATGTTCTTTAGTGGCCAGAGCCTGCGATGTATCATGCAGTGAGTCCGTATAGCATCAGGAGCCACAGCTTGAACTATCGCCTGCAATCCACCATGAATTCCAAACACTGAGTGAGCTCCGACTGTGCATACTAAAATGCACCTATTCCATGATATATAGTTATGATTAAAAAAGAATTGAGCACAGCAAAAAGGCTTTCAGCTGAAGCTGTTTTCAGTATCGTATCAGAGAAAAGAAATTCCTCTCGAATGTTGAAGTCATCAACGAAACGAACATAAGCAATCGAAGGAGCATCTTTATGAATGTCAGTTGCTTCGTCCACTAGAAGTGCAAAATAGTTGTGGCTCAATTTATCGATCTTCATACACTTTCTATGATTTTCATTTTTTATCCCTTTTGGTGAGACTGTTCTCTGAACTCTTTGGAGCTTGGCATTATTTGTTTCATGGGTCATCAGTCCATTACATTTTTCAACTTTTAATGAATGATTCTGTGGCATTGTCCTGCTAGGTGTGGTTAACGAGACCACTTCATGTATAGAATTGTGTTCTTTTCCGAACGGAAATGAGGCAGAAAATATTGCCAGCTACATAAATCGAATAATCTCACCATACAGAGAAAGGGAGCTATAGTTAAGTAAAAACTTGTAATTAAATGTAAACGCTACAGGTGAATTCCTAAACGAATAGCAGTTGAAGCTACTCTTTAGTGAGGCCTAAAATACGTGAAGTGTTTTACAATTAAGGCAAGGAAGAAGATACAGAACTTATATTATCCCGCCTACGCAACTGTTTGTGATATGTGCGTTTAGAACTGTTTGTGGTAATCTCAATTTTTGTCGTTACGCTATGTCTGACGCCTGCACTCTTAACGTCCTACGAATTGACACGAAAGGTTTCAGAGTTAACAAAGTGATACAGACGATGCGCGGAGACACCATACAGTGTGCCTATATTTAGTTTTTCCTCGACTGGACCATGATTAGTAACGACGATTTTTTTTTAAACTGTCTACGGTATTCTGTAAACAAGTTGTTCTGTAGCAAAAACTATTGTGGTCGTGCAGTAGTGTGACGGTCTCAAGTTATATTCACGAGAATTTCTTACAAATAAATTCTTATACATGTAATAATGGTTATTACAAGACGAAGAGAAAATGAAGTAACTGTATATTAATATAAGTTTTTCTTGTCGCGCACATAGGCATTTCGTGTGCGCAACTATTCTGAGACAACTCATTCCACTTCTTCATGTAATCCTCCGAATGTGGACATCGTCATAATCTCCTTGGAACCCTGTCCTGTGTGATAATCTGCCACACTCAGTTCGAGTAACCTGCCTGGATGGTCCTGGCCCCGATGACGAGTCCTGGGACATCACGCCATCAAGTCTGCCGTCCTGTATCTAGTCCGTCGCCTGCAATGTCCTTATCGCCAGTCCTATCCAGTTGAGACTCTTAATTCTAATTTTAATGAAGAATATAACTGACCCAAGTTTATCAGGCCTTTTAAACACGAGGAAAACTATATTCGGAGTTAATCACTTGTGTTACGTGTCAAATGAGCAGAAGAACTAAATTTAATGAACAATTATTCTCTGCGATAAGTACTTGACTGTTGTCACCTTCTGCAATTTAAAACTGCTGAACGTTGCGATTCAGGATAATCAAAGGCAATCTTACCTTTTATCTACGCGTATCTGAACAGTGTGTGGGTATGATAACGTGAATATTGAAAACTTCATTTCTGACTACGGATGTACTCTCATTCGAATTTTTGTTCTGTTTAAGGCACTAAATGCCCTGATCAACCAGACCATTATGATCACCAATCTACTAAGCCCATCCAGGCGATAGCAGTGTCACCTGGCGAGAAATGACTACCAGTCAGACACACGCACGGTACATGTAGTATCAGTGAGCGTGCTGTCCTTATGTGGATTGGGGAGGGCGTGCTGCCTTATCTGAGTTTGGAAGAGGGCAAATTGCGATTACCTGGAAGTTACGCAAGAGCAATTCGGAGACAGCACGACTTGTGTCGAAGAGTGCTGTGGTGAGTGTCTTCAACACGTGGCGAATCCGAGGTGAGACGTCGTCCAGACGCAGTGGGGTTGGGCGACCATCCATCATTATAGATGTCGGTAGTCGTAAGCTGGGAGGACTGGTGAAACAGGACAGGCGGCGAACTGTTGCGCAACTAACATCAGTCTTTAATGCTGGGCACAGAATGTATGTCTCTGAACCCACAGTGCTGCGAACACAGTCGACGACCCATGACTGTACCAATATTAACATGACGACATCGGCAACTGCGACTGAAATGGGTACGTGATCATCAGTACTGGACATTGCCCCATTGGCGGAGATTGCATGGTCTGATGAATCACGATACATTTTTCATAATGCGGATGACAGGGCGCGAATCCATCGTCTTCCAGGAGAACTGCCCTTTTGACACCTGTACTGCAGAACGGAGAAACGTTTGCGGCGGCTCCATTATACACGAAGGTTATTGATGTAGGTATTCATGCTTCCAGTGGAGCTCGTGCAGGGCACCACGAAGGCCAAGAAGTGTCATACACTGGTTGCAGACTACAAACACCCCTTCATGACGATCACGTTTTCCTATGGGAGTGGCATTTTTCAGCAAGATAAGGCCAGGGTTGGGACGGAGTAGTTCGAGGAGCAAAGCTACGATTTCCAGTTGATGTGCTGGCCCCCCAAATTGCCGGATCTGAACCCGATCGAACACATCTGGGATGTGATTGGATGTGGCATCAGAGCTCATTGTTCCCCTCCCCAGAATTCACTGGAATTAAGTGACCTGTGTGTGAGTATGTTGTGCGAAATTCCTCCAGCAGCCTACCAAGGACTCATAGATTCCATGCCACGATGCGTCGCAGCTGTCATCCTTGCCAAAGATGGACATACCGGCTATTAGTTAGGTGGTCATAATGTTCTGGTTGATCGTTGTATTTAACGCTTCTGGACATTTGGAATTAGTGAGAGACTCTTGTTTGATTTTGGTGTCATTCAAAGGGGTCAACAGAACGACATATTACTTTTTTGCCTGTTGTGTGCTATTAAGATTAGTTGATAAATAACCGGAACTGACTGTACACTGAGCAGTTAATTACAAAAAATTAGTCTCATTTGTAAAACATAAATCCATATTGTTTCAAAAGTAAAGGATCGAATTCATATATTTTACGTGAAGTTAATCATTTGTCTGCATTTCTTCCTACTTCAATTCCCTCGATACCTTTCCTTCTTCTGACCTTGACGTGTTTAGATGCATGTATCGTTGTCAGTGTATTGGTAAGAAGAATTATCTACTTTGTACAATTAATGACTCTTGTTTTATTATTTCTTAACATTTTTCTCTCTATATGTTATTAACAGGTTGCCAAGTGGAAAACGTGGTAGGTGTAGTTCCATAAATCGCGATAACCGTCTTGAGCGAAGTCTGCATAGCCGCCATTGTAGCCACCTTACCGAGATAACTACTAATTGTGTAATCGTTCAGAACCTGCTCTTCATTTTATTAAACGTAATTCTGATTCCCCATTGCGAATTAAGTTATCGCTCCTGACACATTCTTAATTCACACATTTTCAGAAAAATGAGGCCAAGTCCCTTTTTCCGAGAAATTAATGTTTTGTGTCCTAGTATCTTTAAATCCGTTGATTTGAAGTCGCTCTGGTCTTATTAAGATGAGCTGATGAGTATATTATGAAACATATGTTATGAAGATAAATGGTGCAATTTAATACCGTGTTGCAAACTTAAGTGGTGCGAAAATTCTGTTAAACAGACAGGTGCCATCATATTCGCGGGCTTTTACATGTTTTATGGAAGTTTAGCTACTGAAAGTGAGATATGACGATTTTTGATTGTTCACCGACAAAATGTTGGTATGTAATTCAGTTTAGTAAACTGGCTAATTTAGTGGTCTACATGTATGTAGATTTAAGTACCTGCTGGAGTAGTAGGAAAATTTATTTCGCGTATCGCTATAGCGCAGCCGTAACTCATCCGTCCGTGTTGTAAACGTGGCGATGAGAAACAGAACGACTAACATCAGAACTGCTAGCAAAAGCAAATATGGAGACACACAGTGGAGCCCAATTTTAGGTAAAAGACGTGAATGGAGTTAAAGCATTTGTCTCAGGGAAACGGCGAAAATTGGATTTTTTTGTTGTAACATTTCATTACAAGTCATTAAATAAAACATAATTATTCTGGAGATGACGGCTGAAAACCAATTTCTTTTTCCATAATTAGTTACGCTCAAGCCACATTCACTTCTGGTTCGTGATTTAATGTTAAACAGCAACTCATATTCTTCTGTTGCTCGTTGATTTTCTGTCCGAGGGTCAGGTCACCTTGTTGACATTTAGTATGTGTTTGTCCTGTAGGCTACAACAGTTACGCGAAAGAGATTGCGTAGAAGGCCTAATATGGAGTGTTTGGACGTCCAATTTATCATTCTAACGGGAATTCCATTGACAGAAAAATCTTTTCACCCATTATTCTGTCCTCGATTCGTTTGAAGTGGTACTGAAATTGTGATTCTATTTTGGGAACGGTTTTCGTGAATTTTCTTATGTTGCTATACTCATATTTTTAGAATCTCACTGGAGAATAATGTTCTTGTACCTTAATGGTTCAATTCAAGTAATGATTCCGTTCTTCGTTCTCCAGTTTTATTGGTGTGTTTGAGAAGTTAGTAGTTTTCTGCCTTCTTTAATTTAATGTATGAGAATTTTCAATTGTTCTAAAAGAAGTACACCAAATTCATATTTCACTGATCATCTGCTTCAATGCGTAGTATTTTATGTACATCGTCAGAACCTCTTCCCGAGTTATTCATAAGTCTAGACTACTTGATATCTCAGTTTTACCACTGACACAATACATTGTAGACTACTCTTTGAGTGAAACTTTGAACCGTAATTATTATTATTTGTTAAATTTCTGTTGTCTACTGTGATAGATGTTGATCGGTCATACTGAGTTTTTCTCATTGTGTTATATAAATGACGGTTTAAAATCGTTTGACGTTCTCCTCATAGATACTGTTTCTATATAATTTGATGTCTCTGGACTCATGATATCTCTCCAAATTAAAGAAAATAAAAATTACACCTTAAATGACTTTTTTCGTGTCAGTCTCAAACCTTTTACCTGTTCATTGGTAACAGCATACACATAAAACAAGTTCGTTAGCTTAAGTTGTTGTGCTCTACACTTGCATCCTTTGTCGAAGTCCAAAGCATACAGAACGAGATAACTTTAGAAGCGATGCAGAAAGTTCGCTGTAGTTAGGTCGATACGGGTGTGTGAAAACGAATTACGGCACTTCCATGCAAAGGTCACAACGTACAAAACACGATATCACTGTTCTCCGTGAACATCTATTACAGAACTCTAAGTGACAATAGAAGTACATGGTATTTTGGTAAAACTACGATAGTTGGAAAAAAGTATACAAACGGACTTCATACGGAATTAATTTGAATGACATAGGACCTGTTAAACAACACATTGTAAAAGCTAAGAGAGTGTATCCAACAACTACACAAGAGAGAAAAGCAGCAACATGGACGATGTAGGACAAAGAAATACTTGAGATATGATTGACTAGACAAGAAACTGAACCACCCGTAAGACATTGTTGGATGCCAACACATCATTGGAAGGCATGTAAATAACAAGAACTGTTATTCTCTATGGCAGGTTGAATGGCTTCCACTGTGTATTCGTGTTCCTCGTGTTCAGTGTGATTTTCAGGTCTGGTAGGGTAGATAAAGGGCGTGAACAGCATCGCAGACAGAGTTAACACTGTGAAAGACACAGTCATTTGTCGCTCTTTCGACGAGATAAGAGCAACATGAAGTGTTTCGTCAGATTTTTAGTTTGACGATAAAAATAGACGTCACAGGAGAGCATCTGAGGGCAATCACATTCATACTGCATGATGAGAACACTTCTACTTGAAAAACCTCGTCATACAGTTGTGAAAATTTTTCCTTATTCACGAGTCAATTAACAGAAGAAATTAGTTCCCCTGGGCGCAGGGCTTTATCACATCTGTGACAAAACTTTTGTATAAGTCTACTGCAAGTTTCTGAGATTTTGAGCTCCGTACTCATACATCGTTTTTCTGATAGAAAAGACCTGGAATACTGTCCTGTAGGCAAGCGTAGACTGTTGGACACTTTTTTTTCCTGAAAATGTTTAGGGCACATCGTACTGTCTAAAAAAGAGGGTTACTTAGTCCATATTGCAATTTATTTGCTGTGTAAAAAACGAAAAATTCAAAAATAAAAAGTTTCCGCATATCAAGTAGACCTCACGGTCCTTGGTTTACAGTTTTCCATTTTTTTTTCTGCTGCACCAATCGCTGCCGCGAAACTGCTGCAACAGAAACGGCTCGTGACGGAAAAAAAATTCTTTTTCAACCCTTAGCCGTTTGAAGGTCCTATTTCTGTCACTTTCATTTTTGGAAAGCCCGGTGTATACCATAAATTTGGACGAAATCGGTGATGAAAAGTAGCTGCCGTCTCGTTGTGAGATTTATAGGAAGAATCTTAATGAAATGAAATCTATCCACCAAAGGAGGGACTTAAAGACACTTGTTCGAGCGTTTCTTGAGCATTGCCCGCCTGGGGCCCTTACCAAGTTGGATTAAATAGAAAAGCCAGAGGAGATGCAATGAACAACAGCGCTTTTCGTTACGAAATCGTACAGTCGATACGACAGTGTTTCTGAAAAAACCCCTGTGGAAGACGCTTGAAGACGGGCATTGTGCATCACGGACAGATTCGCTATTGAAATTCCGAGACCGTGCGTCCTGAGAAGATTCGGGAAACGTGTTACTTCCTCCAATATAGGCCCTACGTCTCGCGGAATGGCAACAACGAGAAATTTCCAGAAATTGGTGCTAATACCGAGGCTTACCGACAGTCTACCTTATCGCACGACTTTAGCGAAAGTTACAGGGAAACAGTGGTACCAGAAGTTTCCTCCACAATACACTTGTTGAGTATCGATGTAGATGTAGATATACTGGAAACTTAGCAAAACAAAAATTTAGCTTTTTCCACTTTCTCCTCCTCTTCTTCTGAAGTGAGTGTGGTTTGGAAGTGTAGATTATAAACAATTTCACTTTCATAAGTGTACTGAAATATCTCTTCTCTGAATATATTGGACCTCCTCCGTTACCGGGAACTTTGAATAAATAAGTAGTGGCTGAGTAACTACAGAAGTAAAGATCGATCTCAACAAGAACTGAAGTGCTGTTTGAAAACTTCTCTTCTCTGGTGAAAAATGTATCTTATATTGTCTATAAAGACGAAGAGTATCTGCGGACCATTTACATTGGTATTTTAAGAGATTGGGTGTTCTAAAAAAGCAGCAGTTTCTTGCTTATGTGGGATGAACTTTCCCTGTAACTGAATGCTATGTATATATTACTGCAGTGGCGTCGATGCATTTTTTCTGTACAAATAGAAGTGAAAAGCACTTTTGTAGCTCCGTTTTCTCTCTCGTGGAATAACAACAGCGATACGTGATCCAATGGGGTTCCGTTCGGAAAACAGGAACGGCGACCGCGGTAATGAAGAACAAACAAAGGAGATTCAAACTGCACCGTTCCCAGAACTGAGCAAACAGCAAACAGAGCGGAAATCGATTGAAAGCTTTCGTCGGCTGGTGCTGACGCTGTTTCGACGGGACTCAGTGGGACACCACAGTTCAGAATTGGTATTTATTGTTTGAATGGAGTCTAGTTAGTTGCGATTTTCTAACTAGCGCGTCGTATTTCGGGACTGCTGGGACAAAACTGTATGCAGATGTTGCCTCTGGAGGTCGAACGTATGTACACAGCTTTATCCCCTCACAATTGCTGATCTCCGTGCACGGTTTGTACTGTGGGAAATACATGACTGATTGGAAATTACATTTACAAACAAGTGTGATAATATTTTCTTGCTGTGTTCATTAACAATGATTTATAAGAGGCAATCAGTGGGCAAGTTGTAACACTTAAAATTTTGTAATGTATTTAGTATGGCTAAATTAAATTTTTGTCTAATGCGGAAAGGAGAGAGGTAAATTTCTTATTCACCAAGAAGGTAACGGTTGTGTCTTTAATACAACAAAACGAGATAATATTATAAGAGAATTCAATAACACATAAAAAAAATCATTCTGTCTTCAGCATGTGTGTGCATGCAAACAAACAAATAAATATTCTAACACTAATGATTCATGAAAGATTTTGTTTAAGAACAATCTGGCTTTGTGGTGTAAGCTGAAATCTAGAAAGTAAATAAAAAAATTGGGATGGGTATTTTTCTTTCGAGGTACCATTTAATGAACCAGGGTGAAAGTAAGTGAACAGTCAATCTAAGGCAGGGGTAGGACGGTGGATTAATGATAGTTCCTTTCTAGTTCATAAGCTGTAGCTGCAATTTGTAACCATAGCTTGCGCATTCTGAAGGTGCAGTCAGAAAGGAAATAGGATAAAAGGCTAGGCTTTAATGTCTCGTTGACGGCAAGGTGTTAGTTACTGAGCAGGAACACATAATAGGCAGGAATCGGGAAGGCAAACCGTTGCATGTTTGAAGCATAATCGAACCGTTATTCGGCTTAAGAAATTTACGGAAACTACGGAAAACTAAAATTTGTCTTCCTGGATGAAGGTTTAAACGATGTACCATCAGGAATTCTGGAATGAGAGTTTGCTATCTTTACTACTGCCCTCCTCCCCACCCTCCCTCCTGTACTCAGTTTGTAAATAAAAACAAGAATAAAATAGGAATTTGAGATCGAAAAATAATTACACAGGATGAAGGGAAGTTAACTTTCTTATGAGTTTCCAGTCTCGTAACTAATTAGATTTTCTCTCCCATACAAATCTCTTAAACTCACAATAGCATTTACTCCTAACGTTTTCAATTATATTTTCAATATATTGTCTTCCCCCCAAAATCTTAATCTCTGCAGTACTCCTTATGGTCGTAACACAAATGTTTTCATAGAGTTAGCTTCTGCTGTTTCGTACACAGTCATGTCGTCGCCGATTGAAGTGGGAACACCTTCACCTCTTATTCTGTCTGGCCACTTAATTTTTAGTACCGCTATATAACACCACATTTCAATCGGTTCGACGCTGTGCTGCATCTCGTGTTTTATATTTTATCATTTTTAAGATTTTCACTTTTTCGTTCAGAAATGTTGCATAGCATACCATGACAATAAAGTTATAGCAAACGATGACTGTGTTGTAATCGCGTGAGGAAAACTAGAACATGAGGAAATGTCAATCAGTATGATGAAAAAGAAGGAATGGAGAATACGGTTTAAAGTCCCATCTCTGTAATTGCAACTGAGGTTCGGCTGTTCACTACTAGTACACAATTATGCTAGTGTGATTCCTATTTTTAGTTCATTCAGATAATGCATCGGAGTGCTCTGTGGAAATTGCACTTGCGCAGCCGTGTCCCTCTGGCAGGGAAAAAGGACTGCGAATGCACAAATGGCGTGCATTATTCACCGAGCGATGGTGCTATTTTTGAAAGCGCAGCCTCACGTATGTCTCTCTCTTGTATTCTTTTTTACGCCACCGGCACCGGATTCTCATAAAAGTGTATGGGACACGACAGGCTGGCAGAGAGAGAACAAAGCCGTCGACGTGGAATCGAGAGGCAAAGAGGTCACTTGAAAACACCTAAGTACATGAGTGACACTGACGTCATTAAATGGAACAGCGGCAGGCCGCGTAGAATGTTCTGCCTGGGATTTCTTTTCAGACTTCCGCCTGTAGCCAACCATGTAATAGACGTGTAATGTATTTCTTACTCCGTTTTCAAATGGTAGCATTCACTGTATGTGTGCCGCATTCCTTTGTAGAAATTACAAAGAGATGAGGCAGCAAACCATATTCCAATCGATTTTGGGCCTTCGACGGGTCCAGTATGTAACTGCGTTTTCAAGACAACGTAGGCTATATGAAAATGCTGTAACAATACTGGTAACGTGGCACATTTCGTACTCTTGATCGTAGGGATGTCCTCCAATTTAGGTTATCGGAGAGTTTAGCCGTCGGTCGGTCGGTCGGCAGGTGACCCGCGGTCCGCGACCTGGCCAGCGACCGGTCAGCCTGCCCTCCTGTAATTGCGAAGTAATGGGCTAATGAGGTGGCCGCGCTCTGCTAATGAGCGCCGCGATTGCGGCGGCGGCGAGGCGCCGGCCGGCCACCGCCCCCGGCCCCCTGCGCCCCTCGCCTCTCCGCTCCGACGCGCCCGTAATGAGAGGCGGCTAACAGCCGGCCTGGCCGGCGCGAGGCGCCGCGTCGCTTAACGAACTCGGCGCAGCCCGCGTTCTGACGTCACGACGACACCGTGTCGCTAAATAGGTGGCCTTGAAACCTCTGTGCGCTGCGGACGTTACACCCATTTCTAACGTTGTTAGTAGGGTTGAAACTTTAGTAGTGTCGAAAAAGAAAAGAAAGAATAGCACACCTGGAAAGACGATGTTGATTTTGATCAGGTGACGGTATACGTCCCTCAAGGGGCAGCAGACGTACTGGTGATGGTTTCATCGTCGTCCGGCAACAGGCAGTGTAGAGGCGTATCTCCTAGGCCTTTTCAGCAGTGGGATGGTACTATCTACATCTACATCCATACACCGCAAGCCACCAGACGGTGTGTGGCGGAAGATACTTTGAGTACCTCTATCGGTTCTCCCTTCTATTCCAGTCTCGTATTGTTCATGGAAAGAAACATTGTCGGATGCCTCTGTGTGGGCTCTAATCTCTCTGATTTTATCCTGATGGTCTCTTTGCGAGATATCGTAGGAGGGAGCAATATACTGCTTGACTCCTCAGTGAAGGTATGTTCTCGAAATTTCAACAAAAGCCCTTACCGAGCTGCTGAGCATCTCTCCTTCAGAGTCTTCTACTGAAGTTTGTCTATCTTCTCCGTAACGTTTTAGGGATTACGAAATGATCCTATAACGAAGCGCCCTGCTCTCCGTTGGATCTTCTCTATCTCTTCTGTCAACCCTATCTGGTACAGGTCCCACACTGCTGAGCAGTATTCAAGCAGTGGGCGAACAAGCGTACTATAACCTACTTCCTTTGTTTTCGGATTGTATTTCCTTAGGATTCTTCTAATGAATCTCAGTCTGGCATCTGCTTTACCGACGATCAACTTTATATAATCATCCCATTTTAAATCACTCCTAATGCCTACTCCCAGATAATTTATGGGATTAACTGCTTCCAGTTGCTGTCGCGCTATTTTCTAGCTAAATGTACTCGCAGCACATTACACTTGTCTACATTGAGATTCAGTTGCCATTCCCTGCACCATGCGACAATTCGTTTCAGATCCTCCTGCATTTCGGTACAAATTTCCATTGTTACAACCTCTCGATGTACCACAGCATCATCCGTAAAAAGCCTCAGTGAACTTCCGATGTCATACACAAGGTCATTTATGTACATTGTAAATAGCAACGGTCCTACGACACTCTCCTGCGGCACTCCAGAAATCACTCTTACTTCGGAAGACTTCACTGAATTGAGAATGGCATGTTGTGTTCTGTTATCTAGGATTTCTTCAATCCAATCACACAATTGGTCTGATAGTCCATATGCTCTTACTTTTTTCATTAAACTACTGTGGGGAACTGTATCGAACGCCTTGCGGAAGTCAAGAAACACGGGATCCACTTCTGAACCCGTGTCTGTGACCCTCTGAGTCTCGTGGACGAATAGCGCGAGCTGGGTTTCACATGACAGTCTTTTTCGAAACCCGTGCTGATTCCTATAGAGTAGATTTCTAGTCTCCAGAAAAGTCATTATACTCGATCATAATACGTGCTCCAAAATTCTATAACTGATGGACGTTAGAGATATAGGTCTATAGTTCTGCACATGTGTTCGACGTCCCTTCTTGAAAACGGGGATAACCTGTACCCGTTTCCAATACTTTGGAACGCTACGCGCTTCTAGTGTCCTACGGTACACCGCTGCAAGAAGGGGAGCAAGTTCCTTTCGCGTACTCTGTGTAAAATCGAACTGGTATCCCATCAGGTCCAGCGGCCTTTCCTCTTTTGAGCGATTTTAATTGTTTCTCTGTCCGTCTGTCACCTATTTCGATATCTACCATTTTGTCATCATGTGTGACAATCTAGAGAAGGTACTACTGTACTGCCTTCCTCTTGAAACAGCTTTGGAAAAAGACGTTTAGTATTTCGGCCTTTAGTCTGTCATCCTTTGTTTCAGTACCATTTTGGTCACAGAGTGTCTGGACATTTTGTTTTGATCCACCTACCGCTTTGACATAAGACCAAAATTTCTTAGGATTTTCTGCCAAGTCTCTACATAGAACTTTACTTAATATACAATCGGAGAATTGTCACATAAGTTGGACGTGTTCCTCTAGTTATGCAACGAGGCTGGTATCAATGGTCACGTGTACATTCTCACACTCGTAGAACAGGTTCTGGACCTCTACGCAGCACAGACGCCTACGCTAGCATCGTCGTATTGTGAGGGCAGCATTGGCTACTCCATCTTGTGAATCCTGACAGCACGACCTGTTGTGGTCATTAGCAGTGGAACTATCGGCACCTTCAGCCCGTCTTCCACTCACGTCATAGCATTGAAGTGCACGGCTCGACTGCTGCCGTCCAAAGATTGCTTGGAGTAAGGAATAGGTCGCCATAGCCTTTAGCAAGGAAAGCAGTTTGTGTCTGCGCTCAAGTGATGGTCATTGGGGCGTTCGACGTGTACTTGGTGAGCGAGGTCTCCTAGAGTACATTCATCTAAGACACAGTTGCCCCATCGTAGGCCTTATGTTCTGGGGTTACGATAAGCTACAACCGTTCGTGTTTCTGGAGGGGACGCTAACCAGCACTCGGTACGTGCAGAATATTTTTACATCCGTTCCTTTCCCGTCATTGACACAGGAAAGTGATGTTTCGTTCCAACAGGATAATGCTCGCTCGTTCACTGCCCGTGAAATTCTACGTGCTCTGAAAGACGTACAGCAACCTCCCTGGCAAGCACGACCTCCAGACAATTCCAATCTAGCACATGTGCGATGTGATACGAGCAGAAGTGACTCGTGCCACTCATCAAGCTTCAATTCATGCAGGACTACGCGGAGCTGGTCGAGCAGGCCTGGCGTAAAGCAGCCTGCGAGAGTATTTGTACAGTCGACTGCATACCAGACTCAGCGCCTGCATTTCCGCCCGTGAAGACTCTACCACATACCAGTATGGGTGATTCAGCATGGATCTATACCTAAGAACCACTTGTGCTATTGATCTGTGAATGTAATCATTTCGTGTACTCCACATGTACAGTTGTAACAATAAATTTTGAATGACGTGGATGCTTCTAAAAGGACGTACTAATTTTTCTTCTCTCGCAGCGTATAAACTAGAATAAAACTTCCTTGGGAGCATATTTAGCATAAAATTCTATAGGTATTCCATCAGGGCCTGATGCCTTTTTCGTTGTAAGTAGTCTGAATTGTTTTCCACCGTACAGGTGTTGCTGCTATCGATATTTCTCATTTTTGTGTCCGTGCAGTGATCAGACATACCCACGAGAGTATAGCTTTGGATGGGTACCTTTTTTAAAGGCGGAATTTAAAATATCTGCTTTCTCTCCGCTATCTTCGCTTTAAACGTCAGACGCATCAACGACAACTTGAGTAGGCGGTTTGAAATTTCTCACTGACCTTACATATGACCAGAACTTTGTATGATTTTCGGACAGATGTTCCTTCAGGTACTGGCTGCGAAAATTGCAATAGGCTTCACGAATGGCCCTTCTCACATATGAACATGTTGCCATTAATGTTGCTGTGCCAGTTTCCAAGCAGTATCTTTAGTAGTGAGCGTGTAGTAGTTTCCGCTTTAGAAAACATTCTCCGAATGGTGCTATTATACCAGGGTGCGTCTCTGCTATCAATTATTACTTGGAACGAACTGCTCCTGATGGCGATGTGTAACTTCTTTCTGCTTTAACTACAATTGTTCCATGTTTACCAGAACTGAACTAAAAGTCCTCACGATATAAATAAGTTAATAGTTACTCTGTTTCAGTTCGATCAAACAGAAGCACAATCTCAGCATTCTTAATGATATTATTTGTCTTCGGTAACTATTTTCCCGTTATAGGGATAACAAGACACCACAATGTTAGGAGGTATGTGAAAAAAGTAATGAGACTGTCAGAAATCTACAACCCTATGTTGTTCTACTTTTGTAGGCGGCTGTGCTGATCCCTTCCATGATGCTCAGTCCGAGTTTCAGCTCCGTATGGCAATCACGTTATTTTTGAGACCGCCATCTACGAAGTTGTGCCTTTGGTGTATGTTACAAAAACGGGACAACGGACCTTAGAGCCACTTAATGAAATGAAGTTTTGTGTAATATGTTGGTATCCCTCGGGTGTGATCTCTGAAAAGTTAAAACAGACCTGTGGGGGGTGTACCTTATTAACAGCACAAGTTTTTCGCTGGCACAAATTGGAAGACTGAGAACACGTTTGTCGGCCACTGTGGCCGAGCGGTTCTAGGCGCTTCAGTCTGGACCCGCGCGACCGCTACTGTTGCAGGTTCGAATCCTGCCTCGGTCGTGGATATGTGTGATGTCCTTAGGTTAGTTAGGTTTAAGTAGAGTTGGGGGCTGACGACCTGAGATGTTAAGTCCCATAGTGCTAAGATCCATTTGAACCATTTTTGAGAACACGTTGAAGATGAACATTGCTCTGGGAGATAACTAAAATGTCGAAAGTTTTCGCGCTGCTCTGAGACTGTTTCTCCGGGACAAACTGTTCAATCAAGTATTTTCCAAAGACATCCTTGAAAAGCTGTGGAAAAGCGTGGATCAGGGAAGATCAGATGATATTTGACGTTGCTACAACGTGTCAACGCCCATATCACACAATTAGTTCCATCACGGAATTTTTTTATCTCAAAAGGCATTCATATTGTTCCACAGACCCCTATTGATTTGATCTGAGTCCTTGTCACTTTATTCTTTTCCCTAAATTGAAAAATGTCTTAAATTGACTTCATTTTTGGACTGGAGGACATTCACAAGATTGTGACCGACATGTTAACGGCCATACCAGTTGGAGCCTTTCAGAACTGATACCAAAACTGGGAACAACGACTCAGCCCTTACATAGCTGCCGAAAGGAAATACGGTGAAGGGCACAATATGGTTAAAGACAAGCTTTGGTAGAGTCAAAATCACCCTCATTACCTCTCTCACGCTCCTCGCCTAAACATAGGCGGGAGTATTGTACCTGGAGGATGGTGTGCCTGGGAATACATCATGTTTCCTGATTTCAAAATGGTATGAGCAACTGCGCCATATAAACCACCGTAAGCAGTTACCGAAATTTACTACTGTTTTGGTTGTTGTGAGACATTAGATTGTGAGTTTTGCAACGTTTGTATATATTACCAGTTCTACATACTGAAGCGGTGTATAATATAGTAAAGTTGTTTGGAAGATGTTGTTTCTTCAGTTACACAGTTTTGCAGTGAGTTAAATACCGCATATTCTTTAAACTGGTTACATGACGTGTGGAAGAGGAAGCCATACTTCGTAGGTCGTGCATTATCTTATATCTTGAAACGGAAGTGTAGTTATGTCAAGGTATACGTGATGTTTGCAAATGTACTGAGCTTACGTAATGGCTACGTAATAGTGCCTGCCTTGAAAACTTAAATCTGTGTTAGCTACCAATAGCTTCTATTTCAGTTTTTAACTTAGTGGAGTATACGTTTGATATTGCATCAATCGTTGGGGGCGAACTGAAACTTTTACCATTCTTGAAGAACGAGGTTTACACTATTCGTTTTGCTAGTATTAACAGTTTTGACAGATATACGCTGTCATCCTCGGATCCTGCAACATTGTTAGAACTCCATCAGGTTACCTTCCATTCAGAGGGTGTTGCACGCAGCGACCGTTATTTTGACTTGTAAATAATAGATTTCAGCTATCAGTCGCCCTTTGGAATTTTTATTGGCAGATCTAGATTTCAGCTAGCAACTAGCCATTCTCAACGCTTTATGCTAGCTGAAATCTGCCAATAAAAATTCCAAAGGACGACTGATAGCTGAAATCTATTATTTACAAATTGTTAGAACTAATGTTTTTTACAACACTGAAAGTCACATACTGATGTTGCGTCTAAGTGTGGTAAAAAGTAGCAGGAAAGATCAGCATGACACAAATACAATACCACACAATTAAAACATACAACAAGTTGTGTTCTGAGTGTACTGGGACATCAGTACAACCTGCTTTATGTTTTAATGGTGTGGTATTTCATTTCTGACATGCTGATGTACATGCAGATGTTACCTGTCACTTTTTGTTACAAATTGACACAACACCACTATGTGACTTTTAGTGTCGTAAAAAGCATGTACATCTAATAATGATGGGGTCTACGCAGTCCTTTGGGGGCCCATTGACGAATTACGCTCCTGGAAATTGAAATAAGAACACCGTGAATTCATTGGCCCAGGAAGGGGAAACTTTATTGACACATTCCTGGGGTCAGATACATCACATGATCACACTGACAGAACCACAGGCACATACACACAGGCAACAGAGCATGCACAATGTCGGCACTAGTACAGTGTATATCCACCTTTCGCTGCAATGCAGGCTGCTATTCCCCCGTGGAGACGATCGTAGAGATGCTGGATGTAGTCCTGTGGAACGGCTTGCCATGCCATTTCCACTAGGCGCCTCAGTTGGACCAGCGTTCGTGCTGGACGTGCAGACCGCGTGAGACGACGCTTCATCCAGTCCCAAACATGCTCAATGGGGGACAGATTAGGAGATCTTGCTGGACATGGTAGTTGACTTACACCTTCTAGAGCACGTTGGGTGGCACGGGATACATGCGGACGTGCACTGTCCTGTTGGAACAGCAAGTTCCCTTGCCGGTCTAGGAATGGTAGAACGATGGGTTCGATGACGGTTTGGATGTACCGTGCACTATTCAGTGTCCCCTCGACGATCACCAGAGGTGTACGGCCAGTGTAGGAGATCGCTCCCCACACCATGATGCCGCGTGTTGGCCCTGTGTGCCTCGGTCATATGCAGTCCTGATTGTGGCGCTCACCTGCACGGCGCCAAACACGCTTACGACCATCACTGGCACCAAGGCAGAAGCGACTCTCATCGCTGAAGACGACACGTCTCCATTCGACCCTCCATTCACGCCTGTCGCGACACCACTGGAGGCGGGCTGCACGATGTTGGGGCGTGAGCGGAAGACGGCCTAACGGTGTGCGGGACCGTAGCCCAGCTTCATGGAGACGGTTGCGAATGGTCCTCGCCGATACCCCAGGAGCAAAAGTGTCCCTAATTTGCTGGGAAGTGGCGGTGCGGTCCGCTATGGCACTGCGTAGGGTCCTACGGTCTTGGCGTGCATCCGTGCGTCGCTGCGGTCCGGTCCCAGGTCGACGGGCACGTGCACCTTCCGCCGACCACTGGCGACAACATCGATGTACTGTGGAGACCTCACGCCCCACGTGTTGAGCAATTCGGCGGTACGTCCACCCTGCCTCCCGCATGCCCACTATACGCCCTCGCTCAAAGTCCGTCAACTGCACATACGGTTCACGTCCACGCTGTCGCGGCATGCTACCAGTGTTAAAGACTGCGATGGAGCTCCGTATGCCACGGCAAACTGGCTGACACTAACAGCTGCGGTGCACAAATGCTGCGCAGCTAGCGCCATTCGACGGCCAACACTGCGGTTCCTGGTGTGTCCGCTTTGCCGTGCGTGTGATCATTGCTTGTACAGCCGTCTCGCAGTGTCCGGAGCAATTATGGTGGGTCTGACACACCGGTGTCAATGTGTTCTTTTTTCCTTTTCCAGGAGTGTACTTTATTGAGAAGTAGCGACTCCAGTCACGAAAATTCACTATAGCTGGGAGAGTGGTGTGATGATCATATTCCCTTCCATATCCGACTGCACTGACGTCTATTGCCTGAGGATGCCACGCAGGTGTTTTCCACGTCGATCGACCTGGTAAACGTTGCCATCACGAGATCTGCACGCCACAGTAGCGTAGCATGTCACTAGGGGAGCAAATGCACCTTTTTATTTTGGTTCTTCTAGAGGCATATTACCAAACGAGGTAGTTATAATTAAAGTACAGCTACTCACAGAAGTCCATTGTGGGCTGTAAATGTTACATGACAGTAAAATTTGGTTGATATGCTAATGCGAAACCCATTTCGGCTGAAAAATAAATAGTTCAGATTTTGGCCTACAGTTACTGAACTGGCGCTGTGAAAGAAAAGAAGACGTATAGAAATGTTTCCATATGTAAGGGATTAGGAACGGGACGTGGGCAGAAAGCATCAAACAACTGATAAACGCTCAGTACAATTTTGAACTTGGTTGTTGCTCAGAAACCGTATACCAGTTTCAGCATAGGATTATACAGCCAATCGCTTGCAAATAAGTGTTTCGCACACTGACCTAGGTTTCGACTCTTTCGACACCTACTAGGCGTGTCTTCATCAGAATGAAACTTTGAAAAGCTGTAACAGTCCACTGCGAGGAAGCAATGGTTAGAATTTATAGCAGCTATGCTCAAGTCAAATATAGATTAAAAACACGTTCCAGTCTGTTCCATGCGTGTCTAACTAGGTACAAGATCAGAGCAGAGTCTGATGTTGTTCCTAGCTCGTCCCAAGTAGCAAAGGCTCGAACGGGTTTTCATTTTACTTTCCACATGTGCATAGCTGCTCTAAATTCTGACCATTGCTTCCTCGAAATGTCATTTTACGGATTTTCAAAATTTCATTTTGATGGAAACACCTTTAGTAGTTGTCGAAATCTAGGTCAACGTAGTAGACAGTTATTTACAACCGGTTCGCAGTATAATCCTACGCTGAAGAAAGGTGTGACATTGATTTTATTCATAACCGCTGCTCACACAATTTCTGCAATACGAGAACCGAAGACGTTGACGAGATACTGCATCCGTAAAATCGTTTTATCAACAGTGTTCCCAACAGTTCAAAAAAATGGCTCGGAGCACTATGGGACTTAACATCTCAGGTCATCAGTCACCTAGAACTTAGAACTACTTAAACCTAACTAACCTAATGACATCACACACATCCATGCCAGAGGCAGGATTCGAACCTGCGACCGTAGCGCACAGCAGTTCCGGTGTATTCTAAGCAATGTGTTCCTTTATACTGGCCATCAGATCATCTAGATACCGAAAGTGTTGTTTTAGATACGACGCAGCCAAACCTCACCTCGATTCAGATCAAGAGACCTAATCATCTGTAAAACGTCTAGAGATAAAATGTCCGTGGAAGGGTGCATTAAGCAGATCTTCCACTGGGTGAGTGACGTGAGGTGTTGACCCATCTTGCGTGAGAACAGTTGTTTCTACAAGATTGAGCTCTTCCAAAGCAGGAATCATATGCTGTACAAGGACGACTCGATAACGCTGAGACGCCACTACACAACTGACAGGCTCTCCGAGCGTATTCCCTTTGAATATGAATGGCTTAAAGGTGCCTCTAAATCCTCAGAACAAATTCAGAGTGACCCTTAATGCACAACACGAGGTTTAACGGTTTAACAGTAAACAAATCTCGGCAATTGTGTGTATGCACTGCACCCTGTAGTGCAAAATCTGCCTTGTCACTCCATAGAATATTTCCCACCCATATGTCATTAACTTCGACCCGTTCCAGAAGCGAAAGAGCAAATTTAGAACGAATTTTGAGGTGTCAGTTGCTGCACCGTTTGGGTTTTGTATGGGCACCACTGTAAAATAGACCTCAGAGCTTTGGAATGACTATGGAATGGACAATTCTTAATACACTCCACAAGCATTATCCCTACTCAGGGCACGTGCTGCATCTCCAGTTACAGCAACAACAACCTCGTGAATAAGTTCCACCGGGATAGGATGCCTTAGTGTTCCAGGTGCCACACCTAAGGTCACCCGTGTTTCCCAATTTCATTATCGTTCCTTTAAACTATTTATTGGCTTCTGCCTCTCCTCAGACATTCCAGTCGGTGATTCTGCCTCTATGTAGCACTCTGACTGCGGCTGTTCTCATAAAGCATATTCGCTAGAAGCGTACGGTCTCGCTTTTCTATAGCCAAGCTGTTCACTCACGTTGTAGCTTGTCAAATGACACCGGTGGATGTCATACCGTCATTCAGTGTATAGCAGCAGATTTGTACCTGGTAACTTAAATTGGAAGTACTTTTTCCCACCGTAAATCGGTTCCGCATTAATGCATTAACATACCTAGCCAATTTCTCTGCTATAATATAATTACAGCCTGCACTGGACCTATTTCCGTACCTACATTTTAATTATCACCACCCCATACGATACTGTGGCACGAGTGCAGAAATGCAAGTGAAAATGAACAGCATAATATTTACGTAAATTTACATTTCGACCTGATAGTTAAAATTTTAAACCAGTCTTCATCTGCTCATTTCAAGATAGCATAAATTTATCACAAGTCTTTTTAGAGAGAATACATATTAATCGACACAGTTTAAGGGTGAACAGACGACGAGTTGATGTGGTGACGATAAAACATAAGATGAAGCAGTGGCCTACTAGATGTAACAAGATAATAGGTATCTAGCGATATTTCCCATGCAGCACGGATTCAATACAGTTAGTAGTGTAACGGGACCTCTGCTCTGCGTTCGAACGATCCATGCGTGTGGGTTTCATGTGGACCTCCGCCACCGTTATTGAAGCGTCTTACGTGTGAACAGATTTCCGAGGCTTGAGATAGCGGAACTTGACAACGGCCTCGATGTCGAGACAGCTCGTTTGTAAAATAAAAGAGTAACTGGTGCTGATAATTCTATTCAAATGACGAACCGTCTTCTTTGCATACAGCTTAAGATGATCCGTCCTTCGGTTGAGTAACATTTATGATATTGCAGTGTATGACCCAAGGGCCAAAAGATGGCAACATGATCAATATTCTGTGATTTACACGCAACTAGGGAATTAATTACGAAAATGAAAATAACAATAGCGAAGGAAACTTGTTCGCGAAAGGCTAAGTCCCAAGTTAGAGTCTCGGTACGGCACACAGTTTTAATCTGCTAGGAATTTTCATATCAGCGCACACTCCGCTGCAGAGTGAAAATGTCATTCTGGGAACAAAAGAGGATATTGAAACAATGATCATTACACCATGAAGCTACAGTGTGAATCTAAATTTTTTTAACAGTTTCCTAAAACTCGTAGAAAAATATCACACAACGAAAGAGAATCACGCAGACTGAAATTGAATTGAGCGTATAGAAACTAAACACTTCGCTTTAGAAATGACCTCAATCTTCCTTGGTTTACAGTAATTTGCTGAGTCAAGGTCAGTAGCTGAATTCGAGATATAGTATCCACAAGCGAAGAGCAATGTCCGGCAATGTTACGCTTCGTTTAGCTTATACTGAAAGCGACAGAACTTTGCCAACAATTTTATCTCGGTCCTTTACCCAAGATACCTGGTAGCCTCCCCGTTTCGTTGGTTCCATATGCAAAATACGGTAAATCTCTTTCATAGTGGTTGTTCATGCAAGTTTCTCTTAGCAAACCCAACCTTTGAGGACTAGACTGTAGGAAGGAATTTGCCCTTGCAAAAAGCTCTTTCAACGTCTAGAATATTATTAACACTTAAAACAACTGGTCGAAAGTTTCTTCACAGAAGTTGCTGGAAAGTTCGATAGGTAAACTAATGATTTAATTTAGAATGTCAGTAATTTATCGTTCACAAAGCAATAGAAGAGATATATATTTTGTGACGATTGCTGAAAATGAACGTTTACTGACGAGGGCAATTACAGATGTGCTAAATAAACTCTGTCCGTTGGGATATACAATTTGGGATTGAACGCGTGGGTAAAAGATCTTGTATTATTTTGGTCCTTCTAGAAGTCTCTAAAGAAAAATGTTTCGTGAGGTTCTACATAGTTTTATTCGTCTTATTCGACGAAATACATAATTTAATCTCACCGAAAATGCCAATAACAGGCCTAACAAAAACTAAACATTAAACACCATTTACGGTCGTCCTTGAATAATTTTGCTTGTCACGCCGAAGTCTATAGCCACCTTAAGATAATTTATACGTGTTCCTTACGTATTTATGTTTGAAACTATAGACTCGTTCTGCAGTCAGCTTCAAGTGCCGAATATCTAAATTTTCTCAATAGTGTCCTTCGAAAAGGTTGTCGCATTCCCTCCAGGAATTCCCACTTGAGTTCCTTAAGTATGCCCGTAACACTTGCATGTTGTTCGAACCTGTTAGTAACAAATGTAGCAACCAACTTCTGAATTACTTCGATGTGTTCCTAAATCCCGACCTGGTACGGATCCCAAACACTCGAGCAGTATTAATGAACATGTCGCACTAGCGTCGTATATGTGGTGTCCTTTGGCGATGAACCATACATTCCTAGAATTCTCCCAATAAAGCGAAGTCAATCATTCGCCTTTCTTACCACAACCCTCTGACGCTCGTCCATTTTATATTGCTTTGCAACTTTACGCTCGGATATTTAAACAATGTGACTGTGTCAAACTGGACACTACTAATGCTGTATCAGAGAATTAAAGGTTTGTCTTCCCGCCTATCTGCATTAACTTACATTTTTTTACATTTGGAGCTAGCTGCTATTCATCACACAAACCTGAAATTTTGTCTAAGTTATCTTGTATCCTCTCACACACTGATTCCTTACCGTACACCACAGCATCATCCGCATTCGATATGATTGCTGCCCACCTTGTCCGCCACATCATTTATGTACTTAGGGATTCCCTGGGGCATTCCTAACGATACCCTTGTCTATGATGATCACTCGTCGTCAAAGGCAACTGCTGAGCTGTATTATCTGAGAAGTCTCCGAGCTACTCGCATAAATTCACATACACTCCATACGTCTGTACTTTCTTTAACAGGCTGCAATGGGGCACCGTATCAAACGCTTTCCGGAAATCTGGAAATGTGAAATCTGTTGCCTTTCATCCATACTTCGCAGTATATCATGCGAGAGAAGGGCAAGCTGAGTTCCCCAAAAGCGATTCTTTCTAAAACCATGTTGATTCCGAGACGTAAGATTCTTGGTCTTAAGAAAAATTGTTATATACGACCTGAGACCATGTCCAGGGATTCTGCAGCAAACTGATGTTAGGGATATAAGTCTGTCATTTTCCGGGCCCGATTTTTTGTCCTTCTAATATGTAGGAGTCACCTGCGCTTTTTCCATCCTCTTTGAACTTTGTTCTGGGGGACGGACGCGTGATACATGAAAGTTAGGTAAGGGGCCAAAGCTGTAGATTTCTCTTTGAAAAACCGAAGTAGGATCCTATGCGGACCTGGACACATATTAGTTTTCAGTTCTCTCTCCACCCCAGGGATGTTTATTACAGTCTCGTCCATGCGAGAGTCTGTTTGATGGTCAAAAGGCGGTATGTTTGTACGATTCTCCTTCGTTCATTATTTATTAAAGGTGAAATTTAAAACTTCGACTTTCGTTTAACTGTTTCAGCTGCCACACCAAACTGGTTGAAAAGTGACTGTATGGAAGCCATAGATCCACAATTTTACATACACCAGAATTTCTCTGGTTCTCCGCCAGATCTTTTTCTAAGGTATGACGGTGGTAGTAGCTGTATGCTTCGCGCATTGATCTTTTAACAGACGCAGTAATCGCTACCAATCTTAGCTTGTCGTCGGTTGCTGCTTCTCTTTCGAGCTGAGAGTGCAGCAGCAAGTGCTTCCTCATCATTTTCTGATACTCCTTATTAAAATATGGTTGGGCTTTTCCGTTCTTAATCCATTTACTAGGCACGTAGTTCCCCAGGCCCCGTTTTACAGTGTACTTAAACTTTGCCCATAGTTCCTCTACGTCCATCTTACTGGAACTAAGTGATTTCAGTTCTCTGTTTAAATTGGATCGTACTATCTCCCTACCTGCTCTCCCAAGCAAAACCACCATTTGTTATCTTTTGTAACCGTAGTTGGTATAATGTAATCATGATCGCTAATGCCCGTTTCTATAGTGACGCTGTCGATAAGGTCCAGCATACTTGTAGCCACAAGGTCTAAGATATATCCACTGCGGGTGGGCTACCGAGCTAGCTGCTCATGACAGTTTTCAGAAAACGTCTTCGAAAGTACCTCACACGACTGTCTGTCTGTACCTACCGCAATGAGACCATAGACATCCTAGTCTATACTCGGTAAGCTGAAGTCACCATCAACTAGTATTGCGTTATATTTACGCACTTTTGACAGTAAACTTCCATGGAATGACTCTAAAACTGTCACAGCAGAATCGGGTGGCTTGTAAAGACATCCAACAATTAACTTGGTATCACCTTCACCTGTAATTCGTGACCAGATAAGTTCACTCTTGTATCCAGCTTCGACTTCAGTAGCCGGCCGCTGGTGGCGGAGCGGTTCTAGGCGCTTCAGTCTGCAACCGCGCGAACGCTACGGTGGCAGGCTCGAATCCTGCCTCGGGCATGGATGTGTGTGATGTCCTTAGGTTAGTTACGTTTAAGTAGTTCTATGCTCTAGAGGACTGATGACCTGAGATGTTAAGTACCATAGTGCTCAGAGCCAGTTGAACCATTTTTTGAACTTCAGTAGACACAATATTTTTGTCAACTGCAACGAACACTCCCACTCCTATGGCCTCTAATCCTTCTTTCCGATATACATTCCATGAGTCACCAAAAGTCACTAAATATCTCAGAGCTTTCCACTTCGGGTTTTAGCCAATTGTCGGCCCCGAGAACAATTTCAGCTTGAGTACTGGTACTGCATTCATGAGGAAGGCGGAGCTCATGTCTGAACAATTAAAGATCTCAGGACAAGAACGAAGTATATTTTAAATTCTGTTGGGGATGTCTGAAGTAAAACGGCAGTATGCATTCGAGAGCAGTTTACACTTGCCAAGGAAACAATAGTTGCCACGCCAATAGCCTACATGCAGGGGCAGTAACGTCACCCAATGCCCTCTTATCCATGACGTTGTCACCATCGCATGACAAGGTATTTACCCATTACACACGACATTATTCACATTCCGGATATCCACACTTGGAACCTTAGTGGACATTAAAATGAAACAGCCAGTCACATTTCAGTCCCTTCTAGCCAGTAAAACGAAACAGCCGTTGATAAAGTAGACACAGAGTCACAATGTTGACCATGATTAAAATAATGTGAGCGACATGAATTTCTTCTGCCATATTCAAAAGTATTTATCAAAAAGAACGTTTGCGGTGTAACTTGCACTATTTCCACATATACAACACGTCAGCAAAACACACGCACTCACAAACATACATGTATATATAATGCTCAAACCATGAAGTCACAGCTTAAGTGGCAGTTGTGGAGTCCATATTTCGATGTATGTGCCATATTTTCTGTAAGGCACAACAGACCATCGAATTCAATATTTTTCACATCTGTATTGTTCAGTGCTAATGGCGTTGCCGCAGTGGTGACTCCGGTTTCAATCAGATCACCGAAGTTAAGCGCTGTCGGGCTTGGCTAGCACTGGGTAGGTCACGGTCAGGGTCAGCAGAGTGCTGTTGGCAAGTGGGGAGCACGCAGCCCTTGTGAAGCCACCTGAGGAACTACTTGATTGAGAAGTAGTGCCCCAGTCACGAAAACTGTCAACGGCTGGGAGTGCGGAGAGGTGACCACACGCGCATCTGTATCTGTGTCTGGTGACCCCTAAGGGCTGAGGATAACATGGGGACCAATCAGTCCGTTGGACCTCCATAGCCTATTTGGATTTTTTAATTGTTCTATGATGCTTGTCAAGTGTCACAGTGTTAATTCATGCCTACAGTGTATGCAAAAAAACAACAGTAACACAAAAATTCAATGTTTATCTCTAGTGTCACAATATTAGTTACACACACACACACACACACACACACACACACACACACACACACACACACGCACACACATTCACACACACACACACACACACACACACACACACACACACACACACACACACACACACACACACACAAACAGGTGAGCGCGCGCACATGTACACTCTCTCTCTCTCTCTCTCTCTCACACACACACACACACACACACACACACACACACACACACACAAACAAAACACTGATTGTATGATGTTGTAACGAAATTTGAATGATGATATCAAGTTGAAGTAAAGAACCCTTGTCCGGAAAGGTATTATCAAAGAACTACTCGAGCTCTGTCTTAACTTTACGCAACACTAACTAAGGGCCTCAGTTTCTAAGTACTGATCATAACGTACAGAATTCCCCCTAATTCCTCCCGGTTACCCTCAGATAAATTCTGCTGGTGACGGCCGACGGTAGTGCATGTAATTTTATGTCGACAGACCGAAAATCCTAAGTCTTCGGTGTAGTAATAATGAATCCCATTTACCTACACACGTTTAAGAAGCTGCTACATTTACAACAGTTTTTCTAAATGGCGTTCTCCTGGGTCGAAACAGGCGTGGTTTTGTCACACAAAGTTCTATTGTACCTGTCCGCAGCTCGTGGTCTTGCGGTAGCGTTCTCGCTTCCCGCGCACGGGGTCCCGGGTTCGATAACCGGGGAGGGGGGGGTGGGGCAGGGATTTGCTCTGCCTCGTGATGACTGGGTGTTGTGTGTCTTTCATCATCATTTCATCCGCATCGACACGCAAGTCGCCGAAGTGGCGTCAACTCGAAAGACTTGCACCTGGCAAACGGTCTGTCCGACGGAAGGCCCTAGCCACACGGCATTTCCATACCTGCTCTGACATCTCCTTTCCAGCAGAGTACAGGCAGTGAAAATTCTCACAGGGAGATTCTCTTCATTGTCAATGAGTGTTTTGCACGTGAGACTTTTCATGGTTAAAATGGCTCTGAGCACTATGAGACTTAACTTCTGTGGTCATCAGTCCCCTAGAACTTAGAACTACTTACACCTAACTAACCTAAGGACAACACACACATCCATGCCCGAGGCAGCATTCGAACCTGCGACCGAGCGGTTCCAGACTGTAGCGCCTAGAACCGCTCGGCCACATCTGCCGGCAGCACCACTACAGACAGCACTTTTATGTAAGGAGTGTTTGTAGTTCGTTGGCCTTCTTGGTCGTTGTAATGTAGTGCCAGTTCCATTGTTTGTCTTAATCGTTGAAACAGATAAGATTCAGATATCTTCTACGATAATATTTTGTCCTACACAACCTTTAAAATTCTCTGCTGCTTCTATATGCTTGCCCACGAAAATAAGATCGGCAACTTCCATCGCCAGATGCAGCTCTCTCTAGTTAGGGTTCACTGACGTTAGTACTTCAAGTTGTGAATATAGATTGCAGTCTACTACAGTACAGATATTTATCACCAGGATTTCTCATGCAATAACTCAGTACACTATGTGTATTGGATTATTTGAGTTATTAGTTTTTCGATGTCATCCGTCAGTCCCACTTGATGCGGATGCCACACCACACACCAATACTCCAGAATAGAGCGGACAAGCGTGGTGTAAGCAGCCTCTCTAGTAGACCTGTTGCACCTTCTAAGTGTTCTGCCAATGAATCGCAGTCTTTTCTTTGCTCAACCCACGAAATTATCTATGTGATCAATCCAATTTAGGTTATTTGTAATCGTAATCCCTAAGTATTTTGTTGCATTTACAGCCTTCAAATTTGTGTGACTTATCGCGTAATCGAAATTTAGCTGATTTCTTTTAGTACTCATGTGAATAAGTTCACACTTTTCCTTCTCCAGGGTCATCTGCCACTAATCGCACCATACAGATATCTTATCTAAATCATTCTGAAAGTCGTTTTGTTTATCTGATGACTTTACAAGACGATAAATGGCAGCCTCATATTCAAACAACCTAAGACCGCTACTCAGATTGTTTCCTATGTCGTTAATATAGATCAGGATCAATAGAGGGCCTAAAACAGTTTCTTGGGGAACGCCAGTTATTACTTCTGTTTTACTCGATGACTTTCCGTCTATTACTACGAACTGTGACCTTTCTGACAGGAAATCACGAATTTGGAGATAGTTCGCAGGCAATCAGTTTGGTTAGAAGACTCTTGTGGGGAGCGGTGTCGAAACCCTTCTGGAATCAAAAAATATGGAATCAATTTGACATTCCCTGACGATAGCACTTATTACTTCATGAGTATGAAGAACTAGTTGTGTTTCACAAGAACGATATTTTCTGCAACCGTGCTACGTGCCAATAAATCGTTTTCGTCGAGGTACTTCATAATGTTTGAATACAGTATATGTTCCACAATCCTACTGCAAATCAACGTTAGTGATATAGGCCTGTAATTCAGCGGATTACTCCTACTTCCCTTTTTGGGTATTGGTGTGACTTGAGCAATTTTCCAGTCTTTAGGTACGGATCTTTCTGTGAGCGACTGGTTGTATATAATTGCTAAATACTGAACTATTAGCGTACTCTCAGAGGAACCTTACTGGTATACAATCTGGACCGGAGGCCTTGCCGTTATTAAGTGACTTAAGCTGCTTCGTTACTCCGAGGATATCTACTTCTATGTTTCTCATCTTGGTAGATGTTCTTGATTGGAATTCAGGGATTCTTACTTTGTCTTCTTTGGTGAAGGAGTTTCGGAAAACCGTGTTAAATACACTCCTGGAAATGGAAAAAAGAACACATTGTCACCGGTGTGTCAGACCCACCATACTTGCTCCGGACACTGCGAGAGGGCTGTTCAAGCAATGATCACACGCACGGCACAGCGGACACACCAGGAACCGCGGTGTTGGCCGACGAATGGCGCTAGCTGCGCAGCATTTGTGCACCGCCACCGTCAGTGTCAGCCAGTTTGCCGTGGCATACGGAGCTCCATCGCAGTCTTTAACACTGGTAGCACGCCGCGACAGCGTGGATGTCAACCGTATGTGCAGTTGACGGACTTTGAGCGAGGGCGAATAGTGGGCATGCGGGAGGCCGGGTGGACGTACCGCCGAATTGCTCAACACGTGGGGCGTGAGGTCTCCACAGTACATCGATGTTGTCGCCAGTGGTCGGCGGAAGGTGCACGTGCCCGTCGTCCTGGAACCGGACCGCAGCGACGCACGGATGCACGCCAAGACCGTAGGATCCTACGCAGTGCCATAGGGTACCGCACCGCCACTTACCAGCAAATTAGGGACACTGTTGCTCCTGGGGTATCGGCGAGGACCATTCGCAACCGTCTCCATGAAGCAGGGCTACGGTCCCGCACACCGTTAGGCCGTCTTCCGCGCACGCCCCAACATCGTGCAGCCCGCCTCCAGTGGTGTCGCGACAGGCGTGAATAGAGTGACGAATGGAGACTTGTCGTCTTCAGCGATGAGAGTCGCTTCTGCCTTGGTGCCAATGATGGTCGTATGCGTGTTTGGCGCCGTGCAGGTGAGCGCCACAATCAGGACTGCATACGACCGAGGCACACAGGGCCAACACCCGGCATTATGGTATAGGGAGCGATCTCCTACACTGGTCGTACACCTCTGGTGATCGTGTAGAGGACACTGAATAGTGCACGGTACATCCAAACCGTCATCGAACCCATCGTTCTACCATTCCTAGACCGGCAAGGGAACTTGCTGTTCCAACAGGACAATGCACGCCCGCATGTATCCCGTGCCACCCAACGTGCTCTAGAAGGTGTAAGTCAACTACCCTGGCCAGCAAGATCTCCGGATCCGTCCCCCATTGAGCATGTTTGGGACTGGATGAAGCGTCGTCTCACGCGGTCTGCACGTCCAGCACGAACGCTGGTCCAACTGAGGCGCCAGGTGGAAATGGCATGGCAAGCCGTTCCACAGGACTACATCCAGCATCTCTACGATCGTCTCCATGGGAGAATAGCAGCCTGCATTGCTGCGAAAGGTGGATATACACTGTACTAGTGCCGACATTGTGCATGCTCTGTTGCCTGTGTCTATGTGCCTGTGTTTCTGTCAGTGTGATCATGTGATGTATCGGACCCCAGGAATGTGTCAATAAAGTTTCCCCTTCCTGGGACAATGAATTCACGGTGTTCTTATTTCAATTTCCAGGAGTGTAACTCTGCCTTAGTGGCATTGTCATCAGTGACTTCACAGTTATTATCGAGCATTGAAGGTATTGATTGCATCTGGCCACTGGTGTGCTTTATGTATAACCAGAATCTCTTTGGGTTTTGTGCCAGATTTCGACACTGAATTTCATTGTGGGAATTATGAAAAGCATCTCGCATTGAAGTATGCGCCATATTTTGAACTTCTGTAAAACTTTGGCAACCTAGGAGATTGAACTAGTTGTTTTTTATAAATTTATAATATGAAATTTCACGTCATTGGAAATTATTTAAGGAACTATTGCTTTAATAGCAATTGCGATTGTCACACTATAACGTTTAACATCTCTTCCTGCGTTTCGCCCTACCCAGTGCTGGTTGTTGGTTTAAGTATTTTAGTGAACTGTGTATTAACTCTGGGTTTGTGTGCTGTAGAAGCCGTTTTTGGTGTGCGCAGGCTCTCCTGCGCGTTGTTGTCACTTGAGCTCTCGAGCACGGAATTCTGACTTGCGGCCCATGGGGACGCTAAACGTCGAGAATGTGCTGATTGCTGTGTAGATCTTTCAGGCTACCATAACATCGTTTTGCCAAATGTTTTCCATAATAGTTAATTCACTTATATATTAGAGCTTGCTTTTTGAGTATTTTTTGAAACCCAATAGCTTTTAGAAATTGTTATTTTTCATATTCACAAGACCCGATAATTGACTTAATTGCACAACTAGTTTGCTCAGATCTGCAGTTATGTTAAAGTTATATTTGTGTAAAATCACTGTTTTATTAATTTAAATTTGGGGCAGTAAGGCTGTTTTCCATTTCAGTTTTTTTGAATTAATTTCATTGTTTTTAAAGATGGAATAATCAGTGTAGATAACCGAGATTTTCAAACGATAATGAATCATTATGTTCCCAGAATGAGATTTTCACTCTGTAGTGGAGTGTGCGCTGGTATGAAACTTCCTGGCAGATTAAAACTGTGTGCCGGACCGCGACTCTAACTCGGGACCTTTGCCTTTCGCGGGCAAGTGCTCTACCAACTGAGCTACCCAACACGACTCACGGCCCCTCCTCACAGCTTTACTTCCGCCAGTAGCTGGTGTCCTACCTTCCAGGAGAGCTTCTGTAAAGTTTGGAAGGTAGGAGACGAGGTACTGGCGGATGTAAAGCTGTGAGGACGGGGCGTGAGTCATGCTTGGGTAGCTAAGTTGGTTGAGCACTTACCCGCGAAAGACAAATGTCCCGAGTTAGAGTCGTGGTCCGGCACACAGTTTTAATCTGCCACGAAGTTTCAATCATTATGTTGTTTCCAGTGATCTGTTTTAATTAACGCTGGGAAAATAAATTTTTGTATCCTCGAATGGGATAAGCTTTCCAGTCCAGCAGCCCATGTGCGCTGCGTGCCAGTCTTAAACCTTACGACAGAGTTTCCAGCATCATCTGGCGTATCGTTGCGGAGTTGAATGTGAAACGTCCCCTTAGAAAAATTGTAGAAGACTGTGCTTAAACTGACACACAATATTTTTAGCGCAACGCTATCTGACTTCCAAAAATCCCTACAAGAGAATGGCCCTGACTAACAATAACCTATACGTTTCACAAATCACTTACCTCACAAAAATCTTCGTTACTCAAGCTACTGCAATACAGCGAGCGCCACTACTGCCAGCTAAATAAAAGATTCAAACTACTGAAGGCACTAACTACTGATAGGCATAGTTAGCAAATGAAAGATTTTAATAGAGAACAAACAATGTATTTACCTCACTAGTCATAATATATATAGCAGTTCATGACACCAATTCTTACAAATTTCAAAACTCCGCCATCTCTCTCCCCACGTCCACCGCTGCTGGCGGCTCACCTCCAACTGCGCAACGCTACGCGCTGTTAGCATCCAGCTGCCGCTGCCCGACACTACAATGGCGAGTATTACAACAATGTCAACCAGCCACAGACTGCACACGGCACAGCCAGTGATTTTCATACAGAGCACTACGTAGCGGCGGCGTTACCAATAAAAAAAAACTAAACAGCCTACTTACAACTGGTCCTTTGGGTGATTAAAAGATTCGTCTTGCAAAGTCAGTGACACCGGAATGGGCAGTTTTCCTGTTTTTATTTCCGGAGCGGAACTTCCGTTACAAGAGTTGCTCAGCAACGAGGAGGCGTGGTGTTGCGGTTGCTGCGGACCAGTCCCAGTGGCATGGTGTCCGGGTGAAGAGGAGGAGATGGTGTCCATCGGGGTGTGTACGTCGGGCTGGTTGACTGGCGTCGCTGTTTTGTGACTGCAAGTTTGTGCGACTCAGCCTGCAGAGCTGGGAAGGCGAGTTCATCACACAGAGATGGGGGAAACTTCACTGTTTTGGCATATGTGCTGTCTGATACAGCCGTCTCAGCTTCCGCATAAGTGACGTCTTGCCTAATAGCGAATTTCTTAACGCACCTCTGGCGCGCGTTCTTGGGGGTCTCCCGGTTAACCGCCTCGTTCGCCCAGTTGCAGTGTACACACCGCGGCTCAGTGGACGGACAGTCAGCTTGCCCATGATTGAGGACCATATTTGGCGCACCTTATGGCAGAGCCGCACTGGCTGCTTACATCGTTAAATTCGAGACAGATAAAACATTGCCGCACAGAAGGGATATACTACATCCATTGGGAAACGGATCCCGTAAATACACTCCTGGAAATTGAAATAATAACACCGTGAATTCATTGTCCCAGGAAGGGGAAACTTTATTGACACATTCCTGGGGTCAGATACATCACATGTTCACACTGACAGAACCACAGGCACATAGACACATGCAACAGAGCATGCACAATGTAGGCACCAGTAGAGTGTATATCCACCTTTCGCAGCAATGCAGGCTGCTATTCTCCCATGGAGACGATCGTAGAGATGCTGGATGTAGTCCTGTGGAACGGCTTGCCATGCCATTTCCACCTGGCGCCTCAGTTGGACCAGCGTTCGTGCTGGACGTGCAGACCGCGTGAGACGACGCTTCATCCAGTCACAAACATGCACAGTGAGGGACAGATCCGGAGATCTTGCTGGCCAGGGTAGTTGACTTACACCTTCTAGAGCACGTTGGGTGGCACGGGATACATGCGGACGTGCATTGTCCTGTTGGAACAGCAAGTTCCCTTGCCAGTCTAGGAATGGTAGAACGATGGGTTCGATGACGGTTTGGATGTACCGTGCACTATTCAGTGTCCCCTCGACGATCACCGGAGGTGTACGGCCAGTGTAGGAGATCGCTCCCCACACCATGATGCCGGGTGTTGGCCCTGTGTGCCTCGGTCGTATGCAGACCTGATTGTGGCGTTCACCTGCACGGCGCCAAACACGCATACGACCATCATTGGCACCAAGGCAGAAGTGACTCTCATCGCTGAAGACGACAAGTCTCCATTCGTCCCTCCATTCACGCCTGTCGCGACACCACTGGAGGCGGGCTGCACGATGTTGGGGCGTGAGCGGAAGACGGCCTAACGGTGTGCGGGACCGTAGGCCAGCTTCGTGGAGACGGTTGCGAATGGTCCTCGCCGATACCCCAGGAGCAACAGTGTCCCTAACTTGCTGGGAAGTGGCGGTGTGGTCCCCTACGGCACTGCGTAGGATCCTACGGTCTTGGCGTGCATCCGTGCGTCGCTGCGGTCCGGTCCCAGGTCGACGGGCACGTGCACCTTCCGCCGACCACTGGCGACAACATCGATGTACTGTGGAGACCTCACGCCCTACGTGTTGAGCAATTCGGCGGTACGTCCACCCGGCCTACCGCGTGCCCACTATACGCCCTCGCTCAAAGTCCGTCAACTGCACATACGGTTCACGTCCACGCTGTCGCGGCATGCTACCAGTGTTAAAGACTGCGATGGAGCTCCGTATGCCACGGCAAACTGGCTGACACTGACGGCGGCGGTGCACAAATGCTGCGCAGCTAGCGCCATTCGACGGCCAACACCGCGGTTCCTGGTGTGTCCGCTGTGCCGTGCGTGTGATCATTGCTTGTACAGCCCTCTCGCAGTGTCCGGAGCAAGTATGATGGGTCTGACACACCGGTGTCAATGTGTTCTTTTTTCCATTTCCAGGAGTGTAGTAACAAGTCTGGCAGTACTCTCGAGGCTAACTGAATCACACAAGCGCCAAATGGTGCGGTATCGACATGCAAGACAGTATCAGGTGAAACTATCGCATGCAAGAGTTGTTCCTCATTTAAGTTGGTGTCAACTTTTCTGATTACACAGACGTGGCTTGATATATAGCTCTCCAGTTAGTGAGCTGAAAATATTAGAGAGTCTACCTGTAATTTTGCTGCTCTGGGAGAGTAAAGTTCAATTTTGATTCTGTTCCGTCTAACTGATAAGATATCTGTAATGTCTTGCCTGCACTGTGCATTCATCGTGTACACAAGCTTTCCTGTTGTCATCGATTGCAGCCAACCAACGTTTCCTGCACGTCGTTTCACATATATACAGGAAGGATCGGTATCACTGTTTCGATAGCAAGTATTTTTACCACTGCATAAGCTGAATGACCAGAGGGGACAGCATTGCTTGTATCCCGAGTTCGTGCAACTCGAAGAGGTTGGCAAGTGCCGATGAAGGGATGGGTCTATAACTGTATAGCTCTCTAATGCCAAAGCCCTATTTACGTACTGCTGCGACAGGCTACTTCCATTATTTGGTTATCGTACTGTTCCACGGCGTGTGCTGCTTATTTATCGCTCTTCTGCTCTCCCTCGTGATCTAAGGTCCATTTTTGTAGCGCACCCGAAACACTAGTGCCGGATGAAGTGATGATATCATAGCCGGGATAATTACTGAGAACTTCCACGGCTTCCGCGACTGCGGATTGTAGTGGCTGCTCATCGCTTTCGAATGACCCACGGTTGTCGGCAAGGAAAACGGGTAGCCGCCTTCTCCGTACGGCCCACTGTTCATGTCTAGAATAACTTTGTGTGTCTCCTGTGCTAACTATTGCAACCTGTTACCGTATCGTAACAAGAAGGATTTAGGTCTTTCTCATACACATAACATGAACACTAGATACAAAAGGCAAAAGAAACGTCGCTCCGCCACTTTAACGAAGTTAAAGCCTCGGAGTCTCTGCGCAGAAAGGGGAGCTGTTTCCGTGGCTGGCTATGCTGAGCCCGAGTCGGCTGCTGTGGGCTCGACTTGGAAGCGCCTGTTTACGCGGCCACGCAGTGTTGTTCATGGGCACCACTGCACAAATGTTCACTGACTGGATGCTGTCTACGGCAATTCCACAAGAGGTTGATAGTTAATAATTAGCAAAAGCAGCTGCCAGACCTGCAACCGTAGTCTAGGGGCAGTGCCTAAGATTAGTAATCAAGAGGCCATCGGTCGCGCTTACATTTCGAATAAAAGACATCGCCAATGACGACCAAAGACTCCAGCCGTAAAAATTTACCCTCGCGCAGTGATTCAGTGCACACTCTCTTTGAGCTAAAAACTGCCCTAAACGGTGGAAGAATCAGCAATGATCAACGCCATGAGGACGCAGAAGGTAATGGATCCCCTGTATCAACAGGACATACTGTGTATCCAGAAGAAACGTGGCCTGCAATTGAGAAAGTGTGATGATGCTTTCTCTCTGTTGGCAAATGACTCTCAACTATTTCCTCAGTCTGATCACTGTGAGCGGATTGACAAAGCAGAGGCTACCATTCGAAAAAGACTGAAAATCAGTTAAAGGATAACGTTCTACAAGTAGGGTCGGGGAATGAAAGGAATCTGAACGTAGAAGGGAATCTAGGAAATTCAAAAAGGAAATGCTACGGCACAATGTAGATATAATGGGGGTCAGTGAAATGAAATGGAAAGAAGACAACGATTTCTAGTCAGATCACAATTCATTGATGACGAAGAGTAGGCTGATATTTAAGAGACTAGTCAGGAAAAGTGATTGGACAAAGAAATGGGATACACAAGCGCCAAGGAATGAGGTGATACTTTTGAAGTTCTCTGAGGCTACAAATACTGCTATAAAGAATGGCGTTCAGTTGAAGAGAAGCGGACCTTTAGAAAGCGCAATCACAGAATTTGGAAACAGAAACGTAGGCACTAGTATGATATCTGGATAGCAGAGAAACACTTCAATTGATAGACGAAAGAAGGAAGTACAAAACTGTCCAGGGAAACTCAGGAATACAGAAACACAAGTCTCTCTGGAACAAAATAATTAGATAGTGCAAGGAAGAAAAGACGAAATAGCTGTATGAAAACAGAAAGGGATATGATTGCTGGGAGGACTGCCTCAGCATACAGAAAAGTCAAAGTAACGTTTCGTGAAATTAAAATCAAGGGAAGTAACATTGATAGTACAATGAGAATTTCACTGTGTAATGCAGAGGAAAGAGAGAATAGGTGGAAGGAGTACAGTGAAGACCTCTGTGAGTGGAAGGACTTGTCTGATAACGTGATAGAGGAAGAAACAGAAGGCGATAGGGAAGAGACAGGGAAACCAGTAAAATATCAGAATTTAAAAGGGTTTGGAAGACGTAAGATCAAATAATAGGCAAAGAATATATTACATTTCACAGGAGTTTCTAAAATCATTGGGAGAAAAAGAAGCAAAATGACTATTCATGTTCCTGTGGAGAATGAGACTGGCGACATACCATCCAACTTTCAGAAAAACGTCATCCATACAGCTTCGAAAATTGCAAGAGCCTACAAGTACGACAAATACCGCGCAGTCAGTTTAACAGGTCATGTATCCAAACTGCTCACTAGAAAAATGTACAGAAAGTGGAAAAGAAAACTGTGAGTTTGATAGATGACGGCCAGTTTGGCCTTAGGAAAGATAAAGGCACCAGAGAAGCAGTTGTGGTGTTGCGGTTGATAATAGAAGCAAGACTAAAGAAGAAAAAAAAAGCAAGACACTTTTATAGCATCTGTCGACCTTGAGAAGGCATTCGACGATGTAAAATGATGCAAGATATTCGAAATTCCAAGAAAAACAATGATAAGGTATACCGAAGGCAGGTGGTATACAATATGCACAAGAATCAACAGGGAACCAGTATGAAGTGTTCGAGTTAAAAAGAGTGTAACACAGGGTTCTAGTCTTTCACTCTTAATGGTCAATTTATTGATCGAAGAAGCAATGAGGGAATAAAAGAAAATTCAAGAGTGGGGTGGAAGAATATCAGTTCAAAATGAAAGTATATCAATGATTAGATTTGCCGATGACATTGCTATCCTTAGTCAGTTTGATGTAGAATTTCAGGATCTGCTGAATAGAATGAACTGTCTAATGTGTAAAGAATGTGGACTGAATGAAAATGAAAGAGAGCCGAAAGGAATGAGAGGTAGCCGAAATGACAATAGCGAGAATCTTTATACGGAAACCGCTGACCACTGTGTAGTCGAAGTTAACGAATTCAGCTACCTAGACAGCAATATAACTTGTAATGGGCAGAGCGAATACGATATAAAAAGTGCATTCTTGCTCAAGAGAAGCCGGATAGTACCAAATATATGCTTTAATTTTGAAGGAAAAACTTCTTAGCATGAAAGTCTGGAGCACAGCAGTGCATGGAAGTGAAACATGGATTCTCTGGAAACCAGAATGGAAGAGACTCGAAGCATTTGAGATGTGATGCTACAGAAGAGTGATGAAATTTATGTGGAGTTGCAAGGTAAGGAGTGACGAGGTTCTCAGAATCGGATAGGAAAAGAATATATGGAATAAACTGACAAGAAGGAAGGTTGGCATGACAGGGCATCCTTTAAGACATAAAATAGTAACTCACTTGGTCCTACTGGAAGCTGTAGAGGGTAACAAATGGAGAGGAAGACAGAGATTGGTACAGATCCACCAAGTATTTGAGAACGTAAGTTTCTAAGATGAAGAGGTTGGCACAAGAGACGAAACCGTGTCAGGTGACGTCAAATACGCCAGAAGTGTGGCGTGTAAAAAACAAAAAAGAAAAAGGCTTCATGTATCACGAGGTCACTATAATACTTGCAACACATTTATACTTAAGCTGTTTAGTAAGCCCTTGTAACCACTGTCTATAAGTTTGTCCTGACTTTACTATAATCAGAAAAATGTAAACCTTGAGCCCGGTTCATGGACATGCGATACACAAGCGCCAAGGAATGAGGGGATACTTTTGAATTTCTCTGAGGCTACAAATACTGCTATAAAAAATGGCGTTCAGTTGAAGAGAAGCGGACCTTTAAAAAGCGCAATCACAGAATTTGGAAACAGAAACATAGGCACTAGTAAGATATCTGGATAGCAGAGAAACACTTCAATTGATAGACGAAAGAAGGAAGTACAAAACTGTCCAGGGAAACTCATGAATACAGATCCTGAGGTGTCATAGGGGTTTGAGGACGTGCAGCGATACGTCGACCGAGATCATTCCAGACGAGCTCAATGGGGTTTAGGCCTAGAGAACAAGAAAGCCACTCAATTCCCCTGATATGTTCTGGTTCGAGGTACTCCTCCACATTGAAGCTCCATGGGGCCTTGCGTTATCATCCATCAGGAGGAAGGTAGGACATACTGCACCCCCGAAAAGGCGGACATACTGGTGCAAAATGACGTTCCGATATACCTAACCTGTTACAGTTCCTCTGTCAAAGGCATGCATGGGTGTACGTGCACCAATCATACTCACACCTCACTCCATCAAACCACGAACTCCATACAGTTCCCTTTGAAGGACATTAAGGGTTTGGTATCTGGTTCCCGGTTCACGCCAGGTGAACCCCAGGCGAGAATCATTGTTCATTTACCTGAACTCGTCTGTCAATATAATCTGTGGCCACTGTTCCAATGACCATGTACTGTGTTCTTGACACCAGGCTTTACAGGCTTTCCTGTGACCAGATGTCAGTGGAATGCATCCTGATGCATCTTGCAGGTCTCCGGGCGAATAAACCATGTCTGTTCTGTGGTCTGTAGACCGTGTGTTTGGAGACAACTGTTCCAGTTTCTGCGGTAAGGTCCCGAGCAAGGCTACCTGCAGTACTGCGAGGCCGTCTGCGGGCACTGATGGTGAGATTTCGGTCTTCTTGTGGTGTTGTACACGGTGGACGTCCCGTACTGTAGCGCCTTGACACGCTTCCTGTCTGCTGGAATCGTTGCCATAATCTTGAGATCACACTTTGTGGATCGCGGAGTTCTTGTGCTACGACCTGCTGTGTTTGACCAGCCTCCAGCCGCCCTAGTAGTCTACCCCTTATAACGTCATCATCATGAGTTCTTTGAGCCATTTTCAACACACAGTCACCATAAGTACGTCTGGAAACTTCTGCGCACTTACTCGCGGCTCCATACTCTGACACGCACCAACACACCTCTGTGTATGTGGACTGCTGCCACCGCCACCGTGCGACGACCGCAGGTGAAATGCACCGCATGGTCATACCCTGAGGTGATTTAAACCCCCAAACCGCCCCTAGAGCGTTGTTCCACCATATATTAGCATTATTCTTAATTTATGAGCATGCGTGTAGTTAAATGCTTATATGTAGAGCGGTGTTAACTAGTTGTCTATAGAAGAAATAGGGCGGCGTGAAGCTAGTGTTAGATGTCATGGGAAAATGGTATGGATCATCAATGGTTGAGACCTAAATAGCACCTAGACAGTCATTTTGAACCATACATGTTACACAAGCTGACATAAAGAAAAAATGTGCAAGTGTTTTATCTAAGTCTTTCTCACGATGTTAAGTGAGATTCTTCATAAATTATAAAAGTTTTGTAGAAGGTTTAGATTATAAAACGTTTAATTATAAAAGTGTTTCGGTTTAATTTATATGTATATGTACGTGCTAATGCTAGTAGATTTGAAATAACATTTTCCTGTAAAAGGAGTAGGAGTCTTCCACAGCATTTTTCCTTATGTGTATTAAGATGAGTCAACCTCCCTTTGTTACGTTATACTTAAATCCTCCATTTTTAATAGTCTGGTAAAAGTCCGATAACAGAGTAGAGCTGATGGGCATCATAAGAAGAAAGTGCACGATGTGAACGATGCGACATAGTAACAAACGTTGTCAAAGAAGAATCCAAAATTCTGAGGCTGCAATTCAGGGACACTGAATGGCCGACTGCTGATGACACCCTAACTCAGAGCGACCATTAAAGGGCGA
This sequence comes from Schistocerca gregaria, assembly GCF_023897955.1. Lineage (NCBI taxonomy): Eukaryota > Metazoa > Arthropoda > Insecta > Orthoptera > Acrididae > Schistocerca > Schistocerca gregaria. The sequence goes on from NC_064923.1 coordinate 295,021,232, forward strand.
TGTTGAGACCCTCATGCCTCTAACAGTAAGGGAATGATTAAGTCACCAAAATGTTGCTACCCACCTGTGACACGGGTGACGTTACACTCAATATGCCATGTGTAGATAGAAGCGGTCACATCGTGTCATCTTCACTGTCTTCGCTATTGGATTGACTGGTGTGGGCCACCCCAATAAATGATCAAACGAAGAAGAGTTAGTTCTCTAGGGCTGTTACAGTGCCCATATTTGAATTTGTTTCACAACAAACAACAGGAACTGCCCCATCTGTCAATGGCTTCTTCTTTTTCTGTCATATTCATCATTGTCAGTCTTGCAGTATAATCTAAGTGGTTCTGACTATTACCCCTCAACCCAGGGTACATTGTCAGAACTTCAGTTTATCATGTGCTAAACATAAACCATAAGTGTGATCCCACGTAAAGAGTATACAACTTATAAGTGTCTTATTAGTTAGTGAAAGCAAAATATAAACAAATCTGTTTCATTTTCCTGGTGCTTTTGTATGTATTTCCCGTTCTTATTGCAGTACTCAGTGTAATTTGTTTTTTATTTAGGTGTTGCTTCCTATATGCTTGTGAAGGCAATACTGTGATACTTCTACATATTATATGGATGTATTAATAAGCCCGTGCCCTACGCTATCTACTTTGTTCACTTCTTTATACCGTTATAATTATTAATGTGTATGTACATTCTGAAATTTGTTTTATTTATTTGGTGGCATTATGATTGGTATTTGTAATCACTACTGTGATTGTTAGAGTGTTTCGCACTTATCATAATGAATTTAAAGCTTAATGATTTTCCACTTTTGATGTCAATGTTTTGCTGTTGTGAAGTTCGAATAGTTTGTGACTGATTTTCTACTGTTAGTATCGGTTGCACCATTATTAGGGAACTACTTTTGTTCATAAAAACGATACTTTGTAAAAAAAAGTGAGAATGTCACGCACTGCTAAGAAATGAAGGACACGCCCAACATTTTCTGTGGTTCTTAATCAGTATTAGCCTGCCATATGGGTGTTGTTTAACTCTCTATGCATACGAGTGACAATGGTCTATTCACAAGTTATTTGTGCGACCACAGAGAAAGCCTGGTGTGTGAATACATTGAAGTTATATGGGGGTTCGTTTCTTCGTCTGGAGATTAATTACGCAGACCTTAACGGACCCATACGCAGTTTTCAGCGGTGATAAAAAATCTTTTAAGAGAATGTTTGGTCGTAGGACACATGTGTAGTTAATGTTTTCCTTTGCTAGTTGGCGAGAGAACCATCAGTCGCGGCATATGTCACTACCTGTTTAAATAAATAGTGTTTGAGAATTAAATTCGGCCTATTTCCTCGGAACCATAATAACATCTCCTCATTATCCATTTCCAAACATCATCTTAAGTCTGTGCTAGATCCCGAGTAGTCTGAGAAAGTTTTCTCGAGCAGTCCTCTGCCTGTTACCATCTCCCGCAGCAGCAAAGGTAGTACAAATTCTTGTGCGAGAAGCGGAACTCAGTTGACTTCTGTGAGAGCAGATATGAATATATTAAAGCTTCAAGATTCCCTAGGACTTCTAGACAAATCACCATTACAATTACATATGACCAGCAGAACATAAGGCTCTCAGGTATGGTAAGAGAGAACAAATTAAATATGCGACATAGCTAACTACATATCCAGTTGTTCCTCAACAATTTTAGCGATAGGCAGCAAAGAGAAGAAATTATTGCAGTTGTTAGTTGTTATGTGCAACGATACCCTTAGATACCACTAATGAATTACTAAACATACCGGGTGATCAAAAAGTCAGTATAAATTTGAAAACTTAATAAACCACGGAATAATGTAGATAGAGAGGTAATATTTGACACACATGCATGGAATGACATGGGGTTTTATTAGTACCACCCCATATTGCAAAACGCGTGAAAGATCTCTTGCGCGCGTCGTTTAGTAATGACCCTGTGCTCAGCCGCCACTTTCGTCATGCTTGGCCTCCCAGGTCCCCAATCCTCAGTCCGTGCGATTATTTGCTTTGGGGTTGCCTGAAGTCGCAATTGTATCGTCATCGACCGACATCTCTATGGATGCTGAAAGACAACATCCAACGCCAGTGCCTCATCTTAGCTCCGGACATGCTTTACAGAGCTGTTCACAAGATTATTCCTCTACTACAGCTATTGTTGAGGAATGAAGGTGGACATATTGAGCATTTGCTGTAAAGAATATCATCTTAGCTTTGTCTTACTTTGTTATGCTAATTATTGCTATTCTGATAAGATGAAGAACCATCTCTGGGACATTTTTTGAACTTTTGTTGTTTTTTTATTGTAATAAAACTCCGTGTCATTCCAAGCATGAATGTCAATTTGTACCTCTCTAAGTACATTATTCCGTGATTTATACAGTTTTAAAATTTATACTGACTTTTTGAGCCCCCGGTATTTGTGAAAAGGCATGAAGAAATGTCAAGCAGTCCATAGTAAATGGACTTTTCAGGATGTGATGCAACGAACGCGGCTGACGATATTTTCGATGGCAGATATTGTAGAAAATACACAGTAACCAATTTAGATTCTAAAGTTTGATACATGATTTGGAAATATAATGTCAGATTAAGTAAGTAATAAATGTGTTCATATATTTTCGCATGAAGTTAGTAAAATAATTAAAATATGTTTGGTAATGGAAACACGTACTGTTTGACCTTATAAGAGACTTCTACTGCACAGTCGACCGGTGGAGAAGCTAGTTGACATCTTGGCGCGTGTGGCTGACGTGATTCGATCTGCTTATCCTCAAATTTCGGGATCTTAACATCTTGTTTGCGTGATGCAGAAACGTTCAGCATGGAAATATGAGCCACTGGTCCTGAGTGGCTGAGTTGAAACGTTAGCTTATGGTAAGTCCTCTTCCGAAATTGGATTACATCCTTGTGACGGCCGTGGTCCAGTTGCAAATGATAGCTAGCAGCTATATCACTTCTGTGACTGTGGGGGTTAATAGCCGATTTGAAGTCGCCGCACGTCCGATTCCCGACCGTTAGCATTCATTAGCTTCCTAATGAATTCCGTGAGTGGTGTGATTATAACACTCAATCAGATATCTGTACAGCGAGAATGCTTTCACTGGCCACCAAGCAAGTAATTAAGTAAATGGGAAAACCTCTCTGTGAGTATGGGTGTCTCATACGTGAGTGATATTTTTAAAATATTTATGCACTCCCTCTCGACGGCTTCTTATGAAGCTTAATTGACTTTTATTTTGTGGACTAGTCTCTGGTTATTCTATACGCATCGGTATGCATGCTACGACGTGTTTCGCCAACGTTGCATTTCTATCTGCATTTGAAGGGCTTATTTAAATAGTGGTACAAGTCAATTTTTGTTCATTCTGAGATACAAAAGTCCTAAAGTTAAATGAGCGCTGAAAAATCTGCAGTTGAGATACCAGAAATATTCACTTATATATACTTCAATAATCTGGTATCTCACCTGCAGATTTTTCAGCACTCATTTAACTTTAGGACTCTGTATCTCAGAATGAACGAAAATGGACTTGTACCACAAATGAAATACGCCGTTCATTTGATTGCCTGGTACAAATCTTTCCATAAGATTTGAGAAAGTGCCTTTTGTCCTTGTGTAGCTTTAAAACATCGCCTAAGATTTTCTTCCAAGTTGTCACGAATTCCAAAGTTATAATGCATCCTTTTGTTCTTTCAGCAGAACAGTACTGTTTCTAGTACCCATGCAAATATTTCGTTGATTAATGCTCCGCAATTCACACTGTCTGTCGCCAGTAATTAGCACGCTAGCCTTCTTCCGTAATTGCAGCTTCGGAACACGAAATAAGCTCCGGAGATTGCCAGATGTACTCCAATGATTAGTGACCTGCTAGCTGGTCTGCATATGCAATAATTCTCGAATTTAACAGCAAATTGCAAAATTCTATTGGTTAAATGTTGTTCTGTGTTTTTACTCGTAAGCATCCTACTACAAGAAATATAACAAGATTATTCAACTACTCGTAGTCGGTTTTAATCCGATGAGGGTGTATGTCACCTAGGGGTTAGTAGATGTGCTGTTAATAGTTTCAGCGTCGTCCGGCAGCAGAAGAATGATGGCATAGCTACCAGGTTGTCATCTTTGTCTACCATTTAACACGGGGCGCTCACAGTCATAAGGCTCAGTGTGGGGCAACTGAGTGAATCAAGCAGGAAACGTTACTGCGGAGACGTTTTCTTGCTTCCTATAGCCAACTGAGCGTATCTGAAAGGGCTCAAATGGTTGCCTTCTGAGTGGCAGGACTGACACACAAGTTGGTGATGCTGCGTCAGTTGTGCAACGATGCTGATATCAGTTGTCGCATGACAATTCTCTCATACGTAGACGAAGCTCTGGACGTACAAGCACCACAGACGCCTGCCAGGATCGTCGTATTGTAGGGGCAGCAGTGGCCGATGGTACAGCTACCACAGCACACATAACAGAACTTGTGACTCTACACGCGTCAGCACCCACTGGTGGGAACCGGTTGTTAGCAGTGAGACTACCGACACGTAAACATCTAACCCGTCTTCTACTCACTCCACGACATCGACATGCATGGCTCGATTAGTGATACCAAAGAATCATTTGGAAGATGGAACAGTGCGCCGTGGTTTTCTTCGATGACAGCAATTTCTGGCAGCATACAAGTGATGGTCGTTTGCGAGTACGACTCAGACCCGGTAGGCACTGAGTCCTAGAGTCCATTCGTCCAACATACACTTGTCCCACCCCAGGCCTTTTTTTCTAGGGTGCGATAAGCTACAACACTCGTTCACCTTTGGTGTTTCTGGAGGGGCGCTAACCAGGTACGTGCAGAGTGCTGTTAGATCCGTTCTTTCGCCATGTTTCCTACAGGACAGTGAAGTGTTCAAACATGATAATACGCGCTTATACACTGCCAGTGAAACTCAACGTGCTCTGCAAGACATACTGCAAGTTCCCAGGCCAGCACGATTACCAGGCTTTTCTCCAATCTAGCACGTGACGGATGTGATGGAGTGGGAAGTGACTAACGTGACTCGTCAACCAACAATTCTTGCTTATCTACGTGAATAGGTCGAGCAGGCGTGCCATGAAGTATCCCAGGACTTTTCGCCACCTGTACGATCGACTGGATTACAATCAATGCCTGGATTGCCGCCCATAGGGGCTATACCACCTACTAACATAGATCTGTTTGTGCTATTGATCTGTAAATGTAATCGTGTCATGTACTCAACATGCACCATTGCAACAACAAATCTTGAGAGAATGGTTAACCTGCAAAAGGGTGTACTAATTTTTTTACAGCAGTGTACATTTTTATGTTTATTCCATGATTCCCAGGTGTTAGACTTCTCATGACAACACGTCCTTTGTGAAATACCGTATTTGATGTGTGGGTATGTACCAATAGCCGGTTAGAGACGATTTCTTCATACAAGGGACTTGTCATTCGGCGCCCGCCTCTTCACACCACCAGTTCCCATTTTTTCGGTCGTTTACATTCGCTCGTGTCTTTGATACGCACTGCATACATATCTTGAGTTTGAGCCTGTGAGTTCAGTGCCCAAGCGGCCGCTAGTAATTGTGACATTTACGGTCCAGATATCTTAGGCATCGGCGCGTCTGGCGCCCCTCTTAGGTTGGTGCCCCGTCATGAGAGCTGAAACCGGTAATTATTACAGTAAAATTATAAATGTACTTGTGTTTAAACTCAAAAGCAGTCAACATGAAGTAAGAGCTGTGGTCAAGTAATGTATGCTAAATCCGTCCAAATCAATTATTAACTGCAAACGTATGGACGAAGTGTGCTTGAAGCAAAAAAGATTGACTCGGGAGTTAACATATAGTGTAAACAGCACTAGAAAATTTTCAAGTTTCTATCGCTGATGCTGTATGTCCTGATTGTGGGAGCCACTGATATTCCTAGAATAACACATCGGATGGACATCGAAAGCAAAGACACTAAAAAGCGAAGACGTAAGTAGGAAAAAGTATATGAAAACTCTTTGACGTCGAACTCATATGAGAAAGGCCATCAGCTTAGACAAGGTTAGGATGGGAGACTAAATTCCTGAAATGCATGAAGAAAGTCATGAAAATCCATAGGGAACATGAAACCAGCTATTTCTTGACAGATGTAAAGTGATTTGACTTTTCAGACTCGAAGAAATAATTAGAAAATAGGAACATAAGGATGAAAGAGACGACATTTAAAAATAATGGTAAGAAAGCAAAAAGAAGATATACGCGTTACAATATTAATGACCATGTTGGAAATTATTATCTAATTTGCACATCTGATAAATAAAAAATGTGGGATTAAATAATACAAACCACAAAAGTTTTGAATTTTAACCCTAAGATATCTAGCAAACTATCTCCATGGTGATGCTGCATGTTGCACAAAATGTGTACTAGGTATTGCCTAGTTTTTGTACATGACCAGATCGATAGACCGTTTATAGTTTTCGCTTCTAGCGGACCAATTTCACTTTATGGCCTGCGAAAGTAAATATTTTTTATGTAGCTAAACATGTTTACAGATATGTGAAGCCTATTCAGTGATGATGCAGGGTGGATGTTTCTCAAATTGTCCCAGCCACTATGTAATAAATGTTGTGTGGAGAAAATTGTAAAAGCACTTTATACATCTACAGAGACACTTCGCAAATCACAGTTAAATGCCTGGCAGAGAGTTCACCGAAACCCCATCACAATAATTCTTTTCCTTTCTTAGACGTTGTATCGACATATTTTAAAATAATATACGGTATACATGTTTTAACAGTTGGTTAATCCTGCCAGACAGTCTAACAGTTGTAGTGCTATATTTTTTTCCGATACAGCTTTAGCTAGAGATAATGGTGTAATGATACTTTCCACAAGCAACTCTTAGGCTACAGCCAATAGACCCACCATTTTTAAGCCACTTTCAGATTATTACAACAAAGCAGCTTTCAAATGGCTTCGCACAAATCCTAACTGCAATATTAGTCGAAAGTAATTGCTCAGTTTTCAGGAGACTCATACGGCAGGACTGCTACCGTACAAAGCCCTGTTAGTGGCTTGAACGAAACACGAACCTAGCCATTGAATGTAGACATTTTTCGGAATTCCGAATTCGAGTGACTAAATGCAGTTCATAATTAAATGCTAGAAATAACAGAGAAGAAATGAGTAAAGAGAGAAGATAAGAACTCCCAGGAAATTCAAAACTCTCACAAAAGAAACCTGTTACAGAAAGGTGTTAGTACGTCCGCAACATACCTCGCCTATACCAACACCGTAAAAAGAGTAAGAAACAGAACAACATCACTCATTGCTGTGACCATTATAAAGGACTCCATCTTGGCAAAGAATCTGAGTAACGCAAAAGTACGCCTAACAAAACTTAAATTGACCAAACCAAACGTGCCAATATGTCATCAAAATCTCCAGAAATTACCAGGATAAAGACACGATTAATTTCCTCAAATGTTGTTTCTTGCTGAGTACCCGGTGTGCCAACATAAGTGCGAAGAAAAAATTATTTTTTGTCACATCAGCAAACTCGAATGATAGTGTTGTAACTGTCCACTGTAAGGCCAAACGTAGCCGAATGTTTCAGATAATGAATTTGTATTAAGTGCACAGATTTGTTTGATGCTGTCTTAAATATTAAAATAAATGTTGATCATATTGTCACATTTCTGTATTTCTTGCTGTTGAAAACGTTTGTAGTGTTGCAACTTGTAACACGAGAGGTACAAACCATAAGCCCTCCTTATAAATTCTACAACTTTGTACCTCTCTATCCGTTGTATTGCTGTCGTTGTTGTGGTCTTCAGTCCCAAGAAGCTCTCTAGGCTGCGCTATCTGGCGCAAGTTCCTTCATCTCCGAACAACTGCTGCAGCTTACATCCTTCTGAACCTTCTTATTGTATTCATCTCTTGACCTCCTCCTATGATTTTTATACCTTCGCCTCCCGTCACTATTAAAATGGTGGTCAGTCAGTTTATGTCTTAGAATGTGTCCTGTGAAACTATCCGTGCTTTTAGTCAAATTGTTCCACAAATATCTTGTCTCCCTAATTCTATTCATTTCTTCCTCACTAATTACGTGATTTACTCATCTAATCTTCAGCATTTTCCTGTAGCACCACATTTCCAAAGCCTCTGTTCTCTTTTTGTCTAACTGTTTATCATCCCTGTATCACTTCCATAGATACCTACACTCCTGACAAATACCTACAGAAAAGTCTTGCTAACACTTGAAACTATATTCGATGTTAACGAATTTCTCTTCTTTAGAACCGCTTTTCTTGCAGTTGCCAGTGTGCATTTGATATTCTCTCTACTTCGACTATGATCAGTTATGTTACTGCTCAAATAGCAGAATTCGCCTAGTACTTTTAGTGTCTCAGTTCCTAATCTCATTCTCTCAGCATCACATGATTTTATTCAACTTCATTCCATTAGCATTGTTTTCCTTTTGTTGGTGTTCGTCTTAGATCCTCCTTGCAAGACGCTGTCCATTCCGTTCAACTGTTCTTCCGAATCCTTCGCCGTCTATGGCATAATTACAACGTCATCGGCAAACTCGAAAGATTGTATTTCTTTCCCCTGAACTTCAATTGGTACTAAAAAATTTTCTTTTGTTTCCATTACTGCTTGCTCAGTGTACAGCCTGATCAACATGGGGATACGCTGCGGCCCTGTTCTCTCCACTCTCAAACACAGCTTCACTTCCTTGCCCTTCGACTGCTATAACTGCCGCCTAGTCTCTGTATCAGTTGTAAATAGCCTTTAGATCCCTGAATTACACGCCTGCTTCCTCAGAATTTCAAAGAGATTAATCTAGTCAGAGATTCTCTGTAAGTACAAATATGTTATAGGCGCATGCTTGCCTTTCCACAACCTATCTTCTAAGACAATCGTAGGGCAGTTATTGTCTCGCGTGTTCCCATATTTCCCCGGAGTTCCAGACACCAGCTGCTACCAGTTTAATTCTTCTGCAATCAATTTGTTAGTATTTTACAAACATGAGTTATGAAACTTATAGTTTTGTAATATTCACACACCTGAGCACTTGCTTTCTTTTAAATTGGAATTATTACATTCTTCTTGTAGTTCGAGGATATTTCGCCTGTCTTATACATCTTGCACACCAGATGAAATAGTCTCGTCGTGGCTGGCTCTCCCAAGGCTGTCAATAGTTACGACGGAATGTGGGTTACTCCATCGGCCTATTGTGTTTACTTCCTTTAAATCGCAGATAATTTATCATCGGGAAAAGAAATTGTTAGAATTTAAAAAAAATATAGCAAGAAATGGACTGATGAGTAAAAACATTACGTACACGTGCTTAATATGTTTTTAGTCCACCTTTGGAATGTAATACAGCGAAGATTCTGTGTGACATGTGCTTGACAAGTCATTAGAAGTTTAAACTTCGCCGGCCGAAGTGGCCGATCGGTTCTAGGCGCTTCAGTCTGGAACCGCGCAACCGCTATGGTCGCAGGTTCGAATCCTGCCTCGGGCATGGATGTGTGTGATGTCCTTAGGTTAGTTAGGTTTAAGTAGTTCTAAGTTATAGGGTACTGATGACCTCCGAGGTTATGTCCCATAGTGCTCAGAGCCATTTGAGCTATTTAAACTTCTTGAAACATTAAAAAGTTGTGCTGGACAGAGACTCGAACTCGGGAGCTCAACCTTTCGCAAGTAAATGTTCTACGGGCTGAAATTTCATTCCTGAAACATCTCCCCAGCTGTGCCTGAGCCATATCTCCGCTATATCTTTTCTTCCAGTAGTGCTAGTCCTGCAAATTTCACAGAAGAGCTTCTGTGAAGTTTCAAAGGTAGGAGATGAGGTACTGCCAGAAGTAAGTCTGAGAGAACAGGTCTCAAGTCGTGCTTGGATAGCTCAGTCGGTAGAGTAATTGCTTCCAAAAGGCAAAGGTTCTGATTTCGATTCTCGGTCCGGCACACAGTTTTAATCTTCTAAAAGGCTCCACATTATCGCACGCTACATGATAGAATGAAAATTGTAAGCTTTCCAGAGACATGTGACTAGAAGTGTCTACGATCAGAGCACTCAATTCCCGTAGATTATGGGCCAGAGTCAGCGGGCACCGAGCTCGTCACCGAAAGCGACCTACACGACTTCCACTGGCGAATTTGGCGATCGGGACTACCACGCTCCTCAAACTACTGTAGCAGAATTGTCGCCTCATGACGTGGAGACATATCCTAGTGTAAAATGCCATTTCCACCGGGGAAGACATCAAGCATGAAGGTAAAGAGGTGCTCCACAATAACAATCAAGCAGTCCACAGAAAAGTGATTGAATAACCAAAAAAAGGCTAATGTTCTACGACTCGAGGCGTGGAATGTCAGAAGCTTGAACGTGGTAAGGGAACTAGCGAATTAGAATAGGGAAATAGTAAGGCTCAATCTAGATGTAATTGGAGATCAGTTAAGTGAAATGGATAGAAGATAAGGTAATATCGACAGCAGAATAAATGATAGACGTTATGAATATGAGGGTGGGGCAGAGAGTGCGTTACTATGAACAGTTCAGTGATAGGGTTCTTCTCATCAGAGTCGACAGAAAATCAACTCCGACAACATAGATCAGGTATACATGCCACCGCCGCAAGCTGAAGATGAAAACATAGAGGAAGTAAATGAGGATACTAAACGGGTAGTTCAGTACGTAGAGGGACTTGAAAATTTATAGTAATGAGTGACTAGAATGCGGTTGTAGGGAAGCGAATAGAGGAAGGGGATGCGGGACAATGGGTTTGGTACTACGAATGAGAGATGAGAGAGACTAAATGAGTTTTGCAATAAATTTTAGCTAGTAATAGCTAATTTTCTGTTCAAGAATGAGAAGATGAGAAGAGGAGAAGGTATATTTCGAAAAGGTAGGGAGATGCGGGAAGCTTTCAGTTGGATTACATCTAGGTAAGGAAGAAATTCCGAAATCAGATACTGGATTGTGAGGCGTACTCAGTAGCAAATGTAGATTTAGATCACAATTTAGTAGTGTTGAAGTGGAGGCTGAAGCTTAAGAGACTAGTCATGAATAAATACGAAGAGAAGTGGGATACGGAAGTACTAAGGAACGAGGATATACGCTTGAAGTTCTCTAAGTACTTAGATACTGTGATAAGGAACATTTCAGTGGGAAGTTCAGTTGATGTGGAACGATATCTCGAAAGAGAGGAATCACTGAAGTTGGAAAGAAAAATATCGGTACAAAGAAGGTAATTGTGAAGATACGTGGGTAAAGAAAGAAGTTCGACAGTTGATCGATGAAGAAAGAAAGCACAAAAATGCTGAAAGAAATTCAGGAATACAGAAATACAGGTAAATTAGGAATAAATCAAATATGAAGTTCAGGGCAGCTAAGGCGAAATTGCTGCGGAAGAAATTTGAAGAAATCGAAAAAGAAATGACTGTCGGAAAGACTAAGCATACACAAAAGCCACAACAACCTTTGGTGACTCTAGAAGCAAAGGTGGTAACATTATGAGTGCAATGAGAACTTTACTACTAATGTAGATGAGAGAGCAGATATTTGAAAAGAGTACACTGAAGGCACCTATGAGGGCGAAGACTGATCTTTGTGATAGAAGAAGCAACAGGAAACGATGTGGAAGAGATAATGGATACAGTGCAAGCATTAGAATTTAAAAGACCTCTGGAAGATTCTAATACAAATAAGGCAGAAGGGATAGATATCATTCCATCAGAATTTTTAAAATGAAAGTGGCAGAAAAACTACTGTTCACGTAGTATTGATCTGGCGATATACCATCTGACTTTCGGGAAAAAACATCATCGACACAATTTCGAAGAATGCAAGAGCTGACACATGAGGGAGTTGTTACACAATCAACTTAACAGCTTATGCATCCATACCGCTGAGAAGAATGATACACAGAAGACTGAAAAAGAAAACTGAGGATGTGTTAGATGACAATTAGTTAGGATTTGGGAAAGGTAAAGTCACCAAAGAGACAGTTGTGACGTTGCAGTTGATAATGGAAGCAAGACTAAAGAAAAATCAAGAAACGTTCATAGGAATTGTCAACTTAAAAGCGTTCGACACTTCCAAATGGTGTAGGACGTCCGAAATTCTGAGGAAAATAGGGGTAAGCTATGGGGAGAGACAGATAATATAACAATATTTACAAAACCCAAGAGAGAACAATAAGAGTAGAATACCAAGAACGAAGTGCTCGGATTGAAAAGGGTGTGGAACGGGGATGTAGTTATTCGCCCCCATTGTTCAATCTATGTATCAAAGAAGTAATGATGGAAATGAAAATTTAGTAGCATGCGAACGTCTGACCAGCTTCGCCGTATTCGAGACTGTCTTTCCCAGGCCCGGGCTGTAACTATCTGCCCTTTTTCAAAGTCTCTTATGTCTGTGGATTTCCAAATTTGCTGCCTATACGTCGCTAGGATGATTACCATTCGTGTACGTTCCGGTTATATACCGCATGGTTATAGTTAAAGCACTGCTACTGACACGGGTTTACTGCGGAGTGTAATGATCGTATGGTTACGAATCTTGGTAGACGTTCTACTGAATTAATGTGGAGCGGAAAATAATTTGTTCCAATTTTGGCCACCGGCTGTATATCTGGCGTTGTGACTGCAAGAAAGACATGTAAAAATGTTTCCGTATGCAATGAATTCGGAACAGAACGTTGGCAGAAAATTTGAGAGAAATGAGACAAATGAGAAAGGCATTGCTAACACAGTTTGTTCAATATGAGAACCGGGGACGTTGACGAGATGCCCTATAGCGCCATATTTGCATCTGATGGCAAATATTGGAACAATTCTTTTTCCGGCAAAAATCGGTTTCATGTTAATGCATTAGCATATCTACCAAGTTTCACTGACCTACGATAGTTAAGGCCACACTTCACCTCCGTTCTTTAATTACAACCACCCAGAACTACCACTACCGCGTCACGTGGTTGCTTACCACCAAGCGGCATTAAATCTCGCTATGGGCAAAGGTCACTACGTTTTGGCTCGTAAGAGCAGAATATACAGAGAACATTGTGTCTTTTCGGCATTGAACTGCTAAAGAATGGAGTGGAATTCAGTTTTTATGGAGAAAGCACCAAATCATTTAATGAAACTCGTCAATGAGTAACAATAACACTGTAATCATAGAACTGTACACACACCGAATTGGCCTCCTGTTTTTAGGCTTAGAGGCTAAAACGTATATTCGTCATCTGGTGCCACTGCGTCCCCAGAAACTAGCGTCCCTGTGTTACGAGTAGAGACAAAGGAGAACGCGACACGTCACCACATCAATGCCGCGGAATTAAAGAGGCTCAGCAGCTGAATGAGGGCGCGTGTGGGATCCTGTACGCCGGCTCCGGTTTGAATTATCATTGTTTGGCGCAACCACATGTGTGGCTATGCAGGACATAAAGGCTCTCGTTCAGGACGCGACTGATGTGGCTTCCACACAACACACTTTCATATGCGACGAGGCTGGTGGGTTTCCTCGTTGTAATACTGACGTCATTGGCTGGAATTGTCATGTGAAATAGGAGGCAGAGTATTGGACCACATGCTATATCGGTATTGAAATTGGCTGGTACCTGAAACTACTGTAATCCAAATTAATAGAAGTACTCTAACACACAGACGCAGAGCCGACAACTATATGCTGAAAATGTGTTACTTTGAGTTGTAGCGAACTGTTTCGATGGGCACTTTTGGATTCCAGAAAAAGATACAGGGAGAATGAAAATACTCGTCTTTGGTAATACTCATGAACAATGACGAAAGGAACTTAATCATTCGTTCGTGACGGCTATATGTTTCTCAAAAGTATTGTGTTATGACACTTAAATAACCGTTAAAATCCACTTACTACCTAAAAGAGTGATAAACCAGCTCTATGTTGCATTATAAAAAACATGAACTACACTGTGGTTGATGTACGGTTCAAGGTATCTCCATCCCTCCTCGCATTCTTTCTATCCTCCCACCTCTTTCTCTCGCTTCTATATTCGCATTTGCTCTAGTACCTTTTTTATTCTGTACATTATTTTTTCGCACACTAGGCTTCCGAAACGAAAAAAAACTAGGATGAGTAAAAAATGAATTGTCACTCAGTAATGAAGATGCAGTATTTGATTATCGATGTGCGCATTGTTATGCGAACAAGCAATGAGAATTGAAGGACAATGATAATATTTTGTAGCCTGAGACAATGTTTCGTAATGGCAAATCACCCAAAGAAACTTTGGGATACCGTCCGCTTCTAACCAGCATCACCAAACCTCTCCTCATACTATCCTCTTTTCTCCTCCGTACACTCACCCCTATGACACAGCCACAATTTAAGTTCTTTGGCCTAAGGAACTTCTTCATGAACGGGTTTGTATCCAGTGTTCGCTTGTTGAAATCCTGGATGTGGCATTACTACGACGTTTTTACCTAATTTTATATTATTTTACTACTTTATACACTGCCAGGCACGTTTTATTCGAGGTTTCAAGTGCATGCAGGTTAGATTCATCAGTCCTTGCCAATTTTCCACTGCATAATTGTTAAAGGTCGAGACTGACTATGGAACACGTCACTTTTCCCCCGTAGGTTTAAGTCTCGTATATACTGATTTCAGAATTTCGGATTAATCTCACATTTATTCATTAAAAAGCATTAATATACATTCAGATATCGATCATCAGTTGCGTACTTCCTTTAGGAAATTGAGCAGGCTTTTTCATGTCGTGTTTGCTTATTTTGAAAGTCTTATTTTTTTCACAAAGTTCTAAATTCCAGCTAGTTTCATTTTAACCATTTGCTGCCTCACCTATCATAAACAAATATATCTTCCATCTTATTTTATTAATCACGAAAGAAAATAGTAACAAAACAAAAGAGGACTTTTTTGAGATCTTAGATAGGATGTACTTTTGAGTATCATCAGAAGCTCCAGTGCCTTGCCGACCAACAGCTCTCAACTCAGCACTTTTTCTAATAAATGAATCAAAATGTGTTAGAATGCACCAATGGCAGAGATCAGCGAACATGAAGACATTAATTTTATAGCTTCTAAATAAAATTCCGCTAAAAGACTTTTATTTTTATTGTAACAGAGAAACATTCGACAAAGCAAAAGTATTGATTTTGGTCTATACTCAACCTTTCTTTTGTTATATACTCACCTCTTCCACCGTTAAAGAAAAGTGACAGAATTAAGAACTTTATTTCCTAATGAAAGATCCTTTGGAACTATTTTGTTTTTCAATGCATTCTTTTGTCAGAACTTGCCTTGAAGTTCTGGAACTGATATGCTTTGAATTCGCCTCACCAATAAGTGCCGGAACAAGATTTAGAATGGGAATATTCCCATAGTACTAACAGTGCTGCTTATAAGCATTTACATCAATTCTTTTATCTCCTTTCCAGCAGATTAACACATCTAAATTTTTCGTCATGGTTCACACCGCTCATGTTACAATTGTAGTCCATTACTACAGAAGAAGTCATTTGGTTAATTTTTCTGCCATCGTTCTGCTTTCTGGGCACAAAAATTACTTCTCCTACACTGTAATTGGAAGCTAGACGAAACATTTGTGGTCTTTCCATTAAAATACCCCATTTCCAGAGGATTGCATCTGATAGACTCATGTCTTTTCGTTTTTGTAGAATATGAAAGAAATAAACTTTTCTAAATTACCCTTATACAGCAACAGGTCAAAGTATTCTCTACGGTAGCTTTCCAGGCGGGTCAACTGTGGTGCTTCTTTTAGAGTCGGTAATTAATTTGAGACAGATTCTCATTTTCCAAGTAATTTTACGTATAAATGAAGAAAATAGATGTAACTTACAGCTTTAATAGTTCATATAAAGTGTCATGTTTGTACACGAATAAGGATGAACATGGCGCTAGCGCTGCTCCTTGGATTTTCATTTTACATACAATATTACACACAATGCGTTGTCCATTAATTGCATTATCGTATTTGGTCTGATTTTATGCTGATCTTTGCGATTGCCTCCTTTGTTCAGATGAAAGAAGCTCTTGATTAAAATAAAAATTATTGAAAAGATTCAGCAAACCTTCTTTACTATCCTATACTATCCTGCAGTATCTGAAGTTATATGTGATCTGTGTAATTGTAATAGTGAAAGCTAGTGTGGTTTTGCGTAGCAGTTTAAAATTATTTCCAGCTTTCACAGGCATTACTTGTATCTTCTGTTTAATAGACCCTGCACCAGCTTACGAAGCCCAATGTTTCATTACGTTATGCGGTGTAGATCATTTATTCTGGAAATGTTTTTTTAAACAGAACCATACAAACCGAAGATACTCTGCAACATGGGCTTGTACAGAAATTAGTCTGCTTTTCGAAAGACATGTTAATTAATATTGTTATGAGTGAAATGCATATTATTACATGCAATCATTGTCCACAATTCAAGGAAGGGCAGATAAATTGTTTAACGTTGGATCACATTTCTCTCTGTTGCGACGAATTTTTAACTGACGCTCAGGAAATATTAATACAATCCAGAAACTAATTGTTACGTAATCCCCCCCCCCCCCAAGAACCATGGACCTTGCCGTTGGTGGGGAGTCTTCGTGTCTCAGTGATATAGATAGCCGTACAGTAGGTGCAACCACAACGGAGGGGTAGGGTATCTGTTGAGAGGCCAGACAAACGTGTGGTTCCTGAAGAGGGGCAGCAGCCTTTTCAGTAGTTGCAGGGGCAACAGTCTGGATGATTGACTGATCTGGCATTGTAACACTAACGAAAACGGCCTTCCTGTTTTGGTACTGCGAACGATTGAAAGCAAGGGGAAACTACAACCGTAGTTCTTCCCGAGAGCATGCAGCTTTACTGTATGGGTAAATGATGATGGCGTTCTCTCGGGTAAAATATTCCGGAGGTAAAATAGATCCCCATTCGGATCTCCGGGCGGGTACTACTCAGGACGACGTCGTTATCAGGAGAAAGAAAACTACTGTTCTACGGATCGGAGCGTGGAATGACAGATTCCTTAATCGAATAGGTGGGTTAGGAAATTTAAAAAGGGAAATGGATAGGATAAAGTTACATATAGTGAACTCATTATTGTGGCCAAGATAGACACGAAGCACACGTCTACTACAGTAGTACAAGTTTATATGCCAACTAGCTCTGCAGATTACGAAGAAATTGAAGAAATGTATGATGAAATAAAAGAAATTTTTCAGATAGTGAAGGGAGACGTAACTTTAATAGTCGTGGGTGACTGGAATTCGGTAGTAGGAAAAGGGAGGGAAGGAAACATAGTAGGTGAAAATGGATTGGGGCTAAGAAATGAAAGAGGAAGCCGCCTGGTAGAATTTTGCACAGAGCACAACTTAATCACACCTAACACTTGGTTCAAGAATCATAAAAGAAGGTTGTATACATGGAAGAAGCCTGGAGATACTGCCAGGTTTCAGGTAGATTATATAATGGTAAGACAGAAAATTTAGGAACCAGGTTTTAAATTCTAAGACATTTCTAGGTGCAGATGTGGACTCTGACCACAATCTATTGGTTATGAACTGTAGATTAAAACAGAAGAAAATGCAAAAAGATGGGAATTTAAGGAGATGGGGCCTGCATAAACTGACTAAAGCAGAGGTTGTACAGAGTTTCAGGGAGAGCATAAGGGAGCAATTGACAGGAATGGGGAAAGAAAGACAGTAGAAGAAGAATGGGTAGCTTTGAGAGATGAAGTAGTGAAGGCAGCAGAGGATCAAGTAGGTAAAAAGACAAGGGCTAGCAAAAATCGTTGGGTAACACAAGAAATATTTAATTCACTTGATGAAAGGAGAAAATATAAAAATGCAGTGAATGAAGCAGGCAAAAAGGAATACAAACGTCTCAGAAATGAGATCGACAGGAAGTGCAAAATGGCTAAGCAGGGATGGCTAGAGGACAAATGTAAGGCTGTAGAGGCTTATCTCACTATGCGTAAGACAGATACTGCCTACAGGAAAATTAAAGAGACCTTTGGAGGAAAGAGAACCACTTGTATGAATATCAAGAGCTCAGATGGAAACCCAGTTCTAAGCAAAGAAGGGAAAGCAGAAAGGTGGAAGGAGTTATAGAGGGTCTATACAAGAGGATGTAGATGAAGATGAAATGGGAGATACGATACCGCATGAAGTGTTTGACAGAGCACTTAAAGACCTAAGTCGAAACAAGGCCCCGGGAGTAGACAACATTCCATTACAACTACTGACGGCCTTGGGAGAGCCAGTCCTGACAAAACTCTTCCATCTGGTGAGCAAGATGTATAAGAGAGGCGAAAATCCATCAGACTTCAAGAAGAATATAATAATTCTAATCTCATAGAAAGCAGGTGCTGACAGATGTGAAAATTACCGAACAGTCAGTTTAACAGGTCACGGATGCAAAATACTTACGCGAATTCTTTACAGTCGAATGGAAAAACTGGTAGAAGCCGACCTCATGGAACATCAGTTTGGATTCCGTAGAAATGTTGGAACATGTGATGCAATACTGACCCTACTATTTATCTTAGAAGCTAGATTAAGGATAAGCAAACGTACGTTTCAAGCATTTGTAGACTTAGAGTAAGCTTTTGACAATGTTGACTGCAATACTCTCTTTCAAATTCTGAAGGTGGCAGGAGTAAAATACAGGGAGCGAAAGGCTATTTACAATTTGTACAGAAACCAGATGGCAGTTATCAGACTCGAGGCGCACGAAACGGAAGCAATGGTTGGGAAGGGAGTGAGACAGGGTTATAGCCTCTCCCCGATGTTATTAAATCTGTATATTGTGCAAGCAATGAAGGAAACAAAGGAAAAATTCGGAGTAGGTATTAAAATCCATGGAGTAGAAATAAAAACTTTGAGGTTCGCCGATGACATAGTAATTCTGTCAGAGACAACAAAGGACTAGGAAGAGCAGTTGAACGGCATGGATAGTGTCTTGAAAGGAGAATACAAGATGAAAATCAACAAAAGCAAAACAAGGGTAATGGAATGTGGTCGAATTAAGTCGGATGATGCTGAGGGAAATGTTCCAACATATCTACGGAATCCAAACTGATCTTCTATGAGGTCGGCTTTAAAGAAGTAAAGGAGTTTTGCTGTTTGGGGAGCAAAATAACCGACGATGCTCGAAGTAGAGAGGATATAAAATGTAGACTGGCAATGGCAAGGAAAGTGTTTCTGAAGAAGAGAAATTTGTTAACATCGAGTATAAATTTAAGTGTCAGGAAGTCGTTTCTGGAAGTATTTGTATGGAGCGTAGCCATGTATGGAAGTGAAACATGGACGATAACTTGTTTGGACATGAAGCGAATAGAAGCTTTCGAAAGGTGGTGCTACAGAGGAATGCTGAAGAATAGATGGGTAGATCATATCACTAATGAGGAGGTATTGAATAGGATTGGGGATTAGAGAAGTCTGTGGCACAACTTCACTAGAAGAAGGGATCGGGTGGTAGGACATGTTCTGAGGCATGAAGGGATCACCAATTTAGTACTAGAGGGCACTGCGGAGGGTAAAAATCGTAGAGGAAGACCAAGAGTTGAATACACTAAGCAGATTCAAAAGGTTGTAAATTGCAGTAGGTACTGGAGAAGCTTGCACTGGATAGAGTAGCATGGAGAGCTGCATCAAACCAGTCTCAGGACTGAAGACCACAACAACAACAACAACAAAAACTACGTAATTTCCCTGTTTTAAAATAAAATAATATTATAGGTCAGTTATACAATTCAAGTCAAAGAATATGAAATTATGTTTTCACCACAAAACTTCTTTGATGAACCTACAACAACCCCTTCTCAAAAAGTATAATTTTCTATTTCTACCTCGATAAATATCAGAGGCAAGGTGAGACAATATTTTCTCCGTAGTATACCACAGTTAGTATCCGCGTTATACAGCCCTCACCTGCTTGTATTGTTGGTGCACATTCTGTCAAAGCTTTTAAAGACTGCATCAAAAGCTGAATTTCTTTTTCGTAAATCACGTCAAAATCTAAAGCTACACTATTGTCAGCATCAATTGCATCAGTTTCACAGCATTTATGATCCTCCGATTCCGTTACGTCATTATTACCTGGAAAATCCTTGAGAAGAGATGCAACAATTTCGTCACCTATCCGTATTATCGACGCACGAAAAGTGGTACTTCTCTCTGAAACCACAGCCTTAGTGTTTATCTTAAATCGTGCTAACACTAATAGGAGCCTAATGTTTAAGCAACAATATCGATGAAGATAATAAAATGTAACGAAAACTATCAAAGAAAGCGACAAACTACGCTTGTGGAGCAGTGTACGAGATATGCACAGAATGTCAGTCGGTGCTCTAAAGTACAATATGGATTTGGTTTTATTTCGGAAATAAAAACTACAGATTTATCAAAGTATGTAGCACCTATCCTTGACCATATCTAAGTTGGTGGTCACAAAAATTGCAAACAATTCTGCGACAGTCAACAAAACAGATAGTTAACCTTCAGCTGTCAACAAAGATTATATAAACATGTAAACGTTCTCTTCGCATAAGAAATGACATTTTCAGATCGATGAAAAGATTCCACCTCAACATAAACATCTTCTAAAACGTATCCTCGGCCCATGATGTGGGAAATAGGTGTGCAATCGGAATAAACTAGAATCGAAAGAAATTGACTTAGAAATACCAAAAACGTGGTAAATGCGGAGAAACTCGGCAGGACGGCGCAAATTGCCTGTCATGCGTGCTCCAGCTCCAGGGTCAATATCTCAAAATTGTGACGTAAGTGTCACACAAATGTGTCGGGTAGTTTCGGTATTGGGGAGAGGTAGTTTCCACGTTATAATTATTGTAATTAATTTACGCGCAAATATCTTCAGCAATTGCTTCATGTTTGTGCTAGATAAGGTACATTCTCCTATTCGCTTCACTCTAAGCACATGTGGCAATAAACCTCTAATACCACTAATGAACCCTCATGTAAATTTGTACCGCTATTTTTTAAACGTGGAAGATTCATTATTTGTCTTAAAATAGTTTTAACAATATATTTATCTGTAAAGATTCCTGCTGTGTCAACGATTCTGTTGCTTAGTGACTAGATGTTTCTCTGGCCAATCACGCTACGTGTTGGTCGACAATCTCTGAAAATAAATAAACACGTTTGACATCACACCACGTTTTCACGTTTGTCACTAAACCTTTTGTACAAGTTGTAAATGTAGGCCTTTTTCCTTCTAGAAGAAGAGTGGTTTCTTCATCTTTCACTACTAGGTTACATTACTACACGTGGGGCTGCAAATCGATTTCTTCATCTGCTTTCTGCTGAATGGTGTAATTAAAGTTGCAGTCAATATTTAAAACGTCAGCTACGAATAGCCGCCCCATGTGAAGTGATAGAACCTTGTAGAAAAATGAAAAGACCATTTATTTTTCTTTTGGAAGGAAAATGCCGTGGTCCTGTAATTTATGCATCGCACCTAGTGAGAAATGCGCAAGATATGGTAACGTATCCTGTAATATCGTTTCAGTTGTAGTAATTAGCTTATAAATCATAATTTATTATTATAAAATCAAGTTTCTTCTAACATGCCCATTAAGGTATAGTGAGGTGAAGCAGTGTAATCAACTCCCTCTGTCCGTCTCTCTCTGGTTCTCACTCGGACACCACGTTTTACGTTGTTTCCGTAAATCAAGGTAAATACCGAGATCGTTCCAGTGAAAGGACATGGCTGATTTCGTTTTCCATCATTTGTCAACTCGATTTTGTTTTTCTCGTCTTTCGTCATATTTCAATAATACAACCGGCACACACCCGACGTAGAAGTATTGTGATGGCAGTGTCATCAACAAAAGAGGTTTCGAACCAACAACTGAGGCAGCGACAGATTATTGTAGTTTGTTCAAAGGCATCAATTCATGGTCGTGTGAGTGGTAGAGATCATACGCTATTAGTGAAGTAAAACTTTCCACATAGTAAAACTTTCCACATTGTACGTATTTGTAGGAATTTATGAGTTCTCATTGTGCTGATACAACAGAACTCCTTTTAGATTTATGCATATATATATAAGGGGCCTCCCATTACCAGCTTCTTTACAGGATTTCTCTTACTCGAAGAACAATCGCGGTAAATGAGCATTCGTGTACTGCGAAACTATCAACTCTTGTAATTTGGATGTGGACGGGAATCACTGAAGACGAAATACATGGAGGCATATATTAACAAATTAATGCTAATAATTATTTTGATAATACTGGAAAAATAAGTACTGCTAATAATGTACCGGAAGGCCGAGGATTGTGGCAGGTGGTTAAGACGTGGAAAATGCTGATAAGTTATTCTGGATTTTTTTGCACTAGTACGTTTCATATGTGTGTTGATCTCTTTTCTTCATAATTGGGAGAAGTAACACTCATGACCTACCCAAGATAGTGGTGTGAGGTTGTGTGGTAAGACAGCAACAACCGGCAAAGCACTTGTAATGAAATTTACGTAATAGTTGATTGATAGTGCAAGTTGTATGCAAGTTCACGAGATCTTACTAACTTCTTACTCCTTTCCCGGGCTGCTTGATACTTGCTTGAAGTGGCATTTCACGCATTTGTAGTTTAAATAATTAATCAGTCTGGGACGCTGCTCATAGTTTACGTTGAATGCCATGAGCCATGAATTTTATTGTGAGATTTCAGTCACTGACGACGCACATTCAGAATACTGATGTACATTTGATCACCATCATCTTTGCTATATCGCAGTTCAGCAATTTAAGCAAGACTTCGGTGACTCATCTGTGTGAGCATCCAAACCTCCAAAGGTCGCAATAACCTTCCTCTGTGGAACATTCTGCGGAAGCTGTTTCAGCAAAACCATTCCCACTTCCTATATATTCCTACAGGAGGAGTACTTAGAAGCTGCAAACGTCTAATTACTCTTTAAATGAGTTAATGTGTTAAATATTTGCATTTAGTTTTAGTTTTTCAAACATCTCAATTTTTTTGGGATCATATTTCCTTATCTGTGTCTCGTCCAATGATTTACTTTGGGACATATGCTCAGCAGTGTATGTAGATTCAATAAAGTAATAATACAGAAACAATAAATTAAACTATCATGTCTGGCGCTGAAGTTTTACTGCATGAACAGCGAATATGTAGTAAACGACAGAATTTTTTTTTCGTTTCATTGTTTTGTGAGGGATGTGGGTGGGAAAAAGTTTCGAAAAGGCTTGAAGTTACGTGTACAGTTTGTTGTAAGTCACAAAGTGCTCTCATTCTAAATTTCTGGAAGAATATCGTATAGGAAATCAGCCCGCTGTGAGGCACACACCTCAAGATCCATACACAGTCCATAACCTTAAGTCATGACAGACTGTGTTGAACGTTTAAGGCAAGATTTTACCTCTTACTGAACAGATTACGACAAGATTATACATTTTTTAATTCGGTTAACAGCTGCATGAAAAACTAGATATTAACTTTTTGTTTCTCTTGCAAGCCCACACGTAGACAACCTGAAATAGCGATTTAATGCTTTTACCTTGTAACGTTCTTCATTTAATTTTTTAGTGTTTGTTAACGGTTGCCTTTCGGAAATTAATTGTGCAGTGTGTTGTTGATCAAATGCTGTGCTTAATCAGTTTTACTGTAATCCAATGAAAAACTAAACAACTTAAGCTGGCAAACCAGTATGTAATGCCGATAATGAAATAAATCCCTTTGAAATTTACTCAGACTCGTGAGCACCGAGTTCTAAGGCCCTGTGCAATAAACTGATAAAATTCCCTATGCAAATAAACAACGAAATACATTTTCCTTAGCTCATGAGTCGCAACGGATGTAATATTGGTTTTCTGTCCTTTTCACACTAGACGTAGAGAATATTCAATCTTGCCACACCGAAGCTGTAAAATAGCTACATGCAAATAATGTCAGTAGATGGGTCGATAAATGAATAACCTTGCTCATTTTCAGCCATAATTTTGGATACTGGCTCGTTGCTGTGCAATGCTGATCGCATTAAAGTTGTTACAAACATTAATACTTTTCTGATTTTGGGACATTAATATTTATGTGACTCATTGAAAAATTTGTTTTAAAAAATATTCATTGGATTTATATAAACACGACATGGAAGAGGATGCAGTACTAATAACGGGAGATGCAAAGACCAAATGGTTCAGTTCGTAACTTCTATTGAAAATAATGTTTCTCCTTCACAAAATCTGATATAAACATTTTACGTTAACTTCAAAATCAGTGCACTTCTCAACTCTTCTACAATTCTCATTCAATGACGTAGTAGTTAACAGTACTTGCATTGTTACATGACGAAAGGTCTGACATAGTTTGCAAAATAGATTCTAAAATTAAACTTTCCTGTGTCAGGTTTACAAAATACATAAAATATTACAAATCGGGTATAATAAATCAATCTATACATTAAATCTGATGGAATGTACTTGGTTCCTACATTCCAGGGGCGGTACTGTTAGAATTAGAAAAATCCATATAGCGTTGCTGCATAAGTAAAACTAAATAAAGAAAATTTCATTACCTTACAAAACTTCGTTATGCCGCGTCCATAGGCCAAGAGCTAAATTCTCACAGCTAGCCACAAACAAAATGTTTAACAGCAACTGCAAGCGCTACTGCGCTCCGTGCGCCATTGGATGTATCAGATTATCTGTACCGTAACACATGCAACCATCAAAAAGAAACGCAAAGTGTATCTATTTAAAAAAGCTGATAAAATGCTCTTTACCCCTTATTAGAGACAATTTTCACTCCTTCCGATCTGATCATGTAAATGTAGAAAAGTTGGTGAATGTTTTCATAGAGATAGTATTGACAGCAACTGAGAGATATATACAACACAAATTAATAAGTGATGGTACTGATCCCCCATGGAACACAAAACGGGTCAGATCGTTGTTGCAGAAGCAACGAGAAAAGCATGCCAAGTTTTAAACAACGCAAAATCCCCAAGATTGGCAAAGTTTTACAGAAGTTCTAAATATGGCGCGTACTTCAATGCGAAATGCTTTTAATAAATACCACAACGAAATTCTGTCTCTAAATCTGGCAGAAAACCCAAAGAGATTGTGGTCATACATAAAGTACACCAGTGGCGAGACACAATCAATACCTTCACTGCGCGATAACAACGGTGAAGTCACTGATGACAGTGCCACTAGAGCAGAGTTATTAAACTCGCTTTTCCGAAACTCCTTCTCCAAATACGACGAAATAAATATTCCTGAATTACAATCAAGAACAACTGTCAAGATGAGAGACGTAGAAGTAGATGTCCTCGGAGTAACGAAGCAGCTTAAATCACTTAATAAAGGCAACGCCTCTGGTCCATATCGTATAGCAGTCAGGTTCCTCTCAGAGTATGCTGATAAAATAGCTCCAGATTTAGCAATTATATACAACCACTCGCTCACAGAAAGATCCGTACCTAAAGACTGGAAAATTGCTGAAGTCACACCAATACCCAAAAAGGGAAGTAGGAGTAATCCGCTGAATTACAGGCCTATATCATTAACGTTGATTTGCAGTAGGGTTGTGGAACATATACTGTATTCGTACATTATGAAGTACCTCGAAGAAAACGGTTTATTGACACTTAGTCAGCAGGGTTTCAGAAAATATCGTTCTTGTGAAACAAATCTTGCTCTTTATACTCATGAAGTAATCAGTTCTATCGACAGGGAATGTCAAATTGATTCTATATTTTTAGATTTCCAGAAGGCTCTCGACACCGTTCCTCACAAACGTCTTCTAACCAAACTGCGTGACTACGGAGTATCGCATCAGTTGTGTGACTGGATTCGCGACTTCCTGTCAGAAAGGTCACAGTTCGTATTAGTAGACGGAAAGTCATCGAGTAAAACAGAAGTAATATCCGGCGTTCCCCAAAGAAGTGTTGTAGGCCCTCTATTGTTCCTGATTTATTTTAACGACATAGGAGACAATCTGAGTAGCCGTCTTAGATTGTTTGCAGATGATGCTGTCATTTGCCGTCTTGTAAAATCACCAGATGATCAAAACGACTTGCAAAATGATTGAGATAAGATATCTGTATGGTGCAAAAAGTGGCAGTTGACCCTGAATAAGGAAAAGTGTGAAGTTAATCACATGAGTACTAAAAGTAATCAGCTAAATTTCGATGAGGCGATATGTCACACAAACCTAATGGCTGTAAATTCAACTAAATACTGAGGGATTACAATTACAAATAAACTAAACTGGAACGACCCCATAGATAGTATTGTGGGTAGAGCAAACCAAAGGCTGCGATTAATTGGCAGGACACTTAGAAGGCGCAACAGGTCTACTAAAGAGAATGCTTACACCACGCTTGTTCGCCCTATTCAGGGGTATTGCTGTGCGGTGTGGGATCCGCATCAGGTGGGACTGACGGATGACATCGAAAATGTACAAAGAAGGGCACCTCGTGTTGTATTATCGCGTAATAGGGGAAATAGTATGACAGACATGATACGTGAATTGGAGTGGCAATCTTTAAAACAAAGGCGTTTTTCGTTGCGCCGGGGTCTTCTCATGAAATTTCAATCACGATTTTTCTCCTCTGATTGCGAAAACATTCTGTTGGCACTCACCTAAATAGGGAGGAATGATCATCACGATCACATAAGAGAAATCAGGGTTCGTACAGAAAATTTTAAGTGCCCGTTTTTTCCGCGTGTCGTTCAAGAGTGGAACGGTAGAGAGACAGCTTAAAGGTGGTTCATTGAACTCTCTGGCAGTCACTTAATTGTGAATAGGAGAGTAATCACGTAGATGTAGATGTAGAACTGTATATCTTCTGTAAGATAAACTCGGAAGTTACAGTGTTTACTTTCAGTAATATGGATTACATAGTACGATTGAATTAAATTTTGTAATGATTGCTTCATGAAATATGAGATCAAATTATATTCTCTTTCTTATTGTTGGGAGTTCACATAAGCGTTCTTTCCTAATATGTCACTGAAGTTACGGTAATGACTCTTCGAAAAATTTCTAATGCCTTAATATATGTTATTAGTGAAATATGATGGCTGTGAGTCATTGAAACATCCATAGAATCTTACTTAACACTACTGATGAGTGTACAATTTTGTCAGTACTAGTTGCATCCCATCGTACATTTGTCACATTCTAATTTAGTTCATATATTCTTCAGCTGAAGATACCTATTTTGTGTCTCGACTTTGACATAAGCGTTTTCGACATTTAATTCAAATTTCATCAAAACGGACACATACATTTATTTCTCGCCTCTGGTGATATGGCTCCCTTTTCGATGTATGGAGGTGAATAATTGAGAGAACTGTGCGAGTTCATTGAGCGGGGCACTTGGTTGAGGATCATATCTGTAGGGAACGGCCCTATTAACGCATCACATGGTCAGAGATTAAAAGCTGTCACAGCTTAAATGGTGTTAGGTAACTGCACTATTGTTGCCTGATGTGTCACAATTTTTGAGACATTCAAAAGCTATTCTGGAATAATAGTGTCGAAGTTTGATAATTCCTTCCTGTGCATGACTACATCACATTGTATGTGTTTCGCAGATAATTTCCATTCATGCTTTATTCTTGTTAATCCCAGACGAATAATGAAAGACTCTAGCATAGCTGACTGGGGAAAAAATGAACGAACAAAATTGAAGTGCTCGTCATCCGTTCAGCATCTATTGTACACTGGTTGTTGGACAACAGGTGTAGCCGGTAATGCAATTAATGGATTAAAAGAATGTGGGATCAGGTCTTAGAATCCACTTGTGTTCGACGAACTTGATTTTCCTGGGGCCAAAGACGTTTTCTTGTCACAGATCATGTCAAAAATCGATGTATTCCCGCTCTGGCTGCAGCATCTAAAAGCAATTGCACAGTGCCTCCTAACGAATCTCCAAATAAACATCAGGTACAACAAAATGAAGAATCATTATCTGCAACTAAAGTTGGTCCTATCGTGCCGAAAATGAACGTAGGTATTTTTGATTTTAAACCAATGCCTAAAAAAGGACCACACTCTAAATAAAAACATAACACCACAGTACGCAAAGTGAAAGTGACATATCAAGTTCACTTATGAAATAGACGTTTGATGGTAACGAAGCACACATGTTGAGACAAGGACGTTTAAAGGAACAGAGGGAAATGTCCACATATGTTTTAAATTAAGACTTCACCGTAAAACAGGACAGAATGGAGCAAATGCCAGATATTATAGCATGAGGACTGCTCGAACACTGATAGACAAAATTTACTTTGCGATTGTTGGGAATGAGAAAGCCTAAGTTACATTCTTTTCCAACACAACAATCATGGATGTTCTATTAATCTTGACGAAACAAAATAGCTTTATGCCCAGAAGGAAACCAATAAATGTATGAAGCAGGTGTTGTTTAGCTATCACAGGTCGTTAACCAGCATGGTTCAATTGCTTCAGACTGTCGTCGTTACGAAAACATGAGAGTACGTCTTTATAGAGTTCTGTACCTTAATCGTTAAAAACGAACAGTGTCGCTTTGCTGCCCGTCCGTGTCTCTGTCTGTCGGACTATTAAGAACAGTTTTTCTTAGTAGCGTGTTGTCGTATCAAGTCCAAATTCAAGTCACATACTAAAGTGTAACATTCTAAATCAATGTGACGAAAGGATATGGCTCTTTATATCGCATATTATGATGCAAACTCGCTCACCAAAACTTACGGCATACTTCCTGTTTACCTAGCATTATGAAGTTTGTGAGGGAACTAGGCTTGATTAAACAGGTGAAGAAAATCTCCGAACATTCCTGATTAGTAATTATGTCACTCCAAAAAATATTTTTGTCTTTTATTCTTGTATCAGTTTGTCCCTCTATTAAGTTTCCTTCTTCTCAGGAAAGGTAAGCGTATCAGATTCAAATTTATGTCGCGTACTGACGTCTACGATCCCTTGACGGTGTAAAAAATGTATGCTCCAAAGTCAATGTAATCAAAAGACACGTTCTTTCTGTCACATATTTTGATATTAGAAAATTCACTTATCAAAATATGTAGGGTACTTTCCGTTGACTCAGAATCACTAAATTTGGGAAGAAGCCATGTTTCACACTACAAGTAAAGGAAAAGAATCCAAAAACTATTAAGCTGTAATAATACGACATAAAAATTTCTCTTTGTTGGACTTTACATTGTATTCACTATACGTAAAAACATAATCGTAAAATATTACTGGAAGCAAACATAAAGGGTAAGAAGTGGTCACGTTTTAATAAGTAAATGAAAATATGTTAAAATATCTTGGCTCTCTACATGTGCAAACTGAAGTCTCCTGCAGGCTTCTTTTTGTATGTCCGGGCTAGTCTGAGGAACTACTGTAGAGATCTTAATACTGTCTGGGAAGCCTCGTTACCGACACCTTGCTAGCATCGATAGCGCTGGATGGATGAGCCACCTGTATTCATAATTAAGTTTGCACTGAACCCTCAGTGCGCGAATTCTGCTCGCACTTGTTCAGTTGCTTGATTAGTAACCCTTATTTTTGAGTTCTTCCCTTCCTCTCCTCAGTACCATGTAAACACAACGCTATAAAAACGAAATAAAAAATCACTTTAACTTAGCTGTACTAAAAAACAGTGCCGGTGCCCGGCACTTGCAGGAGTTGACAGTAAACAGAATGGAAAAGCAACGAAAAAGGTCAGGAGTTAAAGTGTGGAAGTGTGGACGCAAAATAGTCGATCTACACTCACTGGTCTAGTCCACCTACAGGCGCAGTACTACCGGTAAATCGGTAAATCATCGGTAAAACATCGGTAAATCCGACTCCAAGTGAAGGTTTGTGTCAGTACAACGCAAACTAATGAGGAGACGGTTGAAATGCTGCTCATTTACGGAAAACGTAAATCAGCAGAGCAGCAAATTCAATAATGTTTTCTTATCCGTGTTTTCATTCGCTTGCTGTCAACGCCTGCAAACGGATGCGTTACGTTACGTTGGGTTCCTACATTGTATTCTAATACAGCAGAGTGATGGTAGTTCTGTGTTACGATTTTAACCATAAAAGGCCAAAGGCGAAATGTTTACATTGCTACTAAATTATCGCTAAGTGTACTATTACATTTTATTCAAAGGATGCCATAATTTATAGGATGTGCAGTAGTTAATTATAATTATTAAATATCCAGTGGTACGTTAGTACTAAATTGAGTACAAAATGTCGCGTTCTATATCTTACTGCAATCGTAAGTTTACGAGGGTTGAGTAATTTAGCGCTAAAAACGTCATGTTTTCGTGAGTACATTTTTGAACATGTCTCGAAGAGAAGAAGGGTATAACCGAATAAAAAATATAGGGAAAGAAATCAAGCTGACAAATGCGACTTGTCAAACATTTTTTTATCGAGGTCTAATTACGAAAAATAATCTCGTTCATGAGATATATAGGAACACTGGCACAGAGCGATTTAAAATGGAACGACCACATAATACTAATCGTAAAAAGCCAGACTGAGGTTCATTGGAAGGGTAATCAACCCACAAAGCAGGTAGATCACAAAACCCTCGTTCGGCCAGGACTTCAGTATCGCTTATCAGTCTGGAGTCCGTGCCAGACACTTTGGATCGCTAAAACAGAGAAGGCCCAAAGAAGAGCAGCATACTTCGTTACAGGCTCATTTAGTGAACACGAAAGCGTCGCGAAGATGTTCAAGCATCTACAACGGCAGACGTAGGAAGACAGGCTTTCTGCTTCACGTTGTGTGGCTTACTGCTGACTCTGTGAGACCGTGCCCACCTGGGAGAATCAACCACTAATTTGCTTCACACCACGCTTATACCGTGAAAAGACCATGAAGGTAAATTGGAGAGATTTGAGCTCCCACAAAACTTTCTTGAGTGGAACAGGAAAGGGAGAAGTGACAGTCGTATCCAAATCACCGTCCCACAATAAGATGGCCTGCAGAGTTTAGTTGTAGATATAATAGATGTAGAAAAAAAAAGATGTGTGGGGTGATCAAGATAAATGGGACAGCCAGCATGTTACTTAACAAGGAATATACAGGGTGTAACGGATATAAGTGCAGATATTTATATATGTTGGTTGCTTTTTCTCTGTTCGAACAGTCTTCCCACTAATACATCATAAAGTTTGAGAGCTGATGTTTAATGCACGGTCGTACTGCACCTGCAGGTGTACTACACCTGTCAGTAAAGACTAACCGTTTTGCGTCCACACGTCCACACTTCAACACCTGATCTGCTGTTCAGGGGAAAATATACATCAATGGCGTGGTCTTGCCACATGTACCTGGGAGATATAAACCAACTTAAAAACATACCACTTGTAATGGCTATCTGCAAATAACATGAATACTGACGTAATGTTGTTCAGTACACGGTATTCAGTAACAAATAGGAATACCTGCACTTACATCCGCTACCATCTGTACACTAATGTTTCATTAATTAATTCCCTGTTTTATAATTTTTTGGAATAAACGTGTATTTAACTTTTATTAGTGTGGTTACCCTGTCCATGGTTGAGCTCGTCTTGCTCATTAGTCATTTCGCTCATTATTGGAACAAGGTGACGCTTCTGCATCATTCTACATACCAGCCAAAGAACTGTTATTACACAGTGCCGCAAAAAAATAAATAAATAAATAAATAAAATAGCATACCTGGAAAGACAACGACGAGTTCGATCCGATGCCAGCATGTGGGATAGTACATGGACTAGTAATGGTTTCATCATCATGCGCCAACAGGTAGAGTAGTGGCATAGCTACCAGAGCGCCATCTGAGTCTACCCTTTAATAGGGGATCCTCACAAACAAAAGGCTCAGAGTGGTGGCGTGAAGCAAGCGGCAACCATGCCACAGAGAAGCACTTGTGTTTGCAACGACCAATTGAGAGAGTTTGAAGAAGTCAAATTGTTGCCTTCCGATTGGCGGGAAGGTCCTTTCGGAGAACTGCCACAGCAGTTGGATGTGCATCTTAAGTTGTGTAACGACGCTGGTAGCAGTGGTTACGTGAATATTCTCATACCAGCAGATGAAGTTCTGGACGTCCACATAGCACAGACGCCTGCTAGGATCGTCGTAATGAAGGAGAAGCAGCTGCAGCTAAGAGGACTTAATGAGCTCAGTCGTCTCAACGTGAGCTGTTGCAAACTGGTTGTTAGCAGCGGGATTATGAGCACTATACCTCTAGCCCACTTCTACTCACACCACCGCATTCAGGCGCCCGGCTTTTGTGTCCTCAGAGGATCACTGAGAACATAGAATAGAGCGCAGTAGCCTTCAGCAATAAAAGCAGATTTTGCCTGCACGCAGGTGATAGTCGTTTGCGCATGATTGCCTGAAGAGCACTGTCTCGCAAAGAGCTTTCCTCCAAGACACACTGGCCCAAGGCCTTGCCCTATGGTCTGGGGTGCGATACGCTACAATTACCGGTCACCTTTGGTGTTTCTGGAGGGGACAGTAAAAAGCGCTCGGTAGGAAAAAATTTTTGTTAGACCCGTTGTTCTGCCGTTCATACAACAGGAACGTGATTTGTTGTTCCAATAGGATACTAATCGCCCACACACTACCCGTGAATGTCAATTGTTCTGCAAGAAATTCAGCAACATCCCTGGGCAGCACGATCCGCGGAATTGCCCCCATTCATACGTGTGTGAGACGTAATGGGATTGTAGGTGACTCGTCTCACTCGGCAGCCAACAGCTCTTACAGAACTACCTGAACAGATCAAACACACATGGCGGAATGTATTCTTAGGGTATCTGTACGATCAACTGGTTGCCAAAGTCAGCGTCTTAATTGCCTCCCGTGGAGGCTAGAGGATGTACTAATACGAGTGTTTCGGCACGAGTCGGTACCGGGTACCATAGAACCGCTTGTTCCATTGATCTGTAAATGTAATCGTTACGTGTGCTACACATACACTATTACAAGAATAAATCTTGAGTGAAACCTCTAAAGGGATATACTATTTTTACCGGCTGAGTATTTATATAACAAATTTTAAAACTAGCTAGAACAGAATATAGTCAATGCAATAAGACGTTGAACGCCTCATGCCCAATGGTCGGCGTTATGAAATATCTGTGTCACCCTATGTCCTTACCCATAATCTGGTGTGTCTTAATTCAAGCCCTTGTGTGCATGTTTTGTATTTTGTAAGTAAGCACCAGAAGATTTTGTGCTCCCATTGAACAACAAAACCATAGATGGACTGCGCAGAATGTCTGTACAGACATTCTGAGTTTTGAGGATCAATAATGTGAAAAGTGTTCTGACATGTTACGCAATTATATCTTTTACTTTGTTTTCATGAATAGCTCTTAGAAGGTTGCAAAAAATGCTCATAAGACAAAATAAAATTTGTTAACTAGTTTAACTAGATCATACATATTTTTATCCAGATGTTTAGGAGAAAAGGAGCGATATTTTCCTTTGTAATAATAAAGGAAATAAATATCTAAACGAAATGCAGTGATATTGTGAATCAAAATTTAAACTAATGCTACATTTTAGAAATTTCCTTGAGGAAAAAAAACCCACTGGCAAATGTGAAACATACTTCTGTACCATGTGCATTTAGTGAAGTTTTTGAAAAAATTCAAGGAACATTGATAAGTTGCATGTCTTGAAGAGTAAGTTAATTTTTTTCGCATTTTTGCGAGGACAAGCAGCATTCTGCCGTTAGATCATGATTTTGTAACATAGGCTGCACCTTATCCTGGCAACCCTTTCTACTCCCACATATCATTTAAGCAAGTGGTTAGGTTTGCAGCTGGAAGGTCTTGGCAAGATGGTATCCGACGTAGGATATAGGAGTGCTTCGACAAAAGCCCAGTTTCCTGTGGTTAACTTTATTGTACAACTGCAGAGCATTTACAATAGATGTAGATGTGATGAAACGGAAGACAAGTCCGTTGTACCATTTACAGGTCTTCTTATGTATGGGGCATTTGATCCCACCTGGTCGGAGAGGTCAATAATGGCCTTTCCTGTGTCATTGTCGATGACCGTAGCGGGCTTATTTGTCGCTTTTTCCTTTTTCGATAACTTGGACCATTAAATCATCATGTTTCGTTCTAAATATTAGCATGTGCCGTTTATATTTCCACTTTAGCAGTATAGTTTCGTCTTCTTTCTACTGGGCTATAATTTCCCCTTTTCCTAGTATTGCCTCACCACACCAGAGGGATTATTCTCTCTATTTGCACGTAATGTGCTTACCAAGTCTGTGTCTCGCCGCATAAGCTTTCTAGGCCGTGAAACAGTGGTGTACCTTTTGTCGGTATACAGTGTTTTGCCATTATCTAAGAGTTCATCCATCAATTCTGTTACCACCGTCTCGCTAACATATATATCGTCTGCTCTTTCTTTGCCAGTGTAGACTTTGAATAACAAAACATAGCTTTCACTAACAAAGTTTGAAATTTGTAATTCCATATTTATGTGTTTTCCTAGATATGTATTGTCGAAAGCAAAAACGTCCGAATAATACATTGATTTCGTCTACACACACCTCTTCTTCTGGAAGACAGAATTTGTTCCCCAGCATTATGGTATTTTGAGCTTGTCTTTTGGATCTCTTTCTTGCTCATTGTTTGATAAGTGTAATATCGAAAGTAACAACTCATTTTTGTTACGACTTATTATTTTTGGAATTCCGTTTTAATACATTCCTTTTGGCACAGTAATTCCTCAATTCTGGAAACTGCATAAGTTTCGTACAGAGAATGATCCCCAGGAACTTGTGTATTTCGTAGGTGTTGGTTCCAAAACACTTTGACAGCCTTTGATTTGGAGTTCCGATTGCAGCAACGTTACGAGAATCAAAGCCTATTGCTAAACCAACTAATGTCAATATAATATTGTTGTCTACGAAGTGTTCAACATAATATATAGAAGGTAGTCCTTGAGTCTCTTGAACTACATCTGGATGAAAACGAATGTTTTGAGAGACGAAACTAAAATGAATTCGGTCCCCTACTACAGATTCCCATTCGTTGAGGTTTGAAAGATTCACAAGAGGAACGTGATCATTAGGCTCAAAATCGGTTGATCTTGCATTGCGTTCATCATTATCGTCCTCAGAG
Organism: Schistocerca gregaria; assembly: GCF_023897955.1. Taxonomy (NCBI): domain Eukaryota; kingdom Metazoa; phylum Arthropoda; class Insecta; order Orthoptera; family Acrididae; genus Schistocerca; species Schistocerca gregaria. The sequence goes on from NC_064923.1 coordinate 295,056,383, forward strand.
CTTCAACTGAAACCGTCATCAGACGAAACATTCGGGTCTTCAGTGAAGTAATCGTAAAAAACTGTGGCATCATCCCCAGCAAGATTATCCAGCATTTCAGCCATTTCTGCATCTGAGAGGCGTCTACTGGCCAATTTATTTCAAAATGTGAAATTAAATAAATGTGTTACAATGAAATACAAAATACCCACGGGTGGTGATATGGACCATATGTATACTCAAACATAAAAAGTGTATAAAATGACAGGGTCAGAATAACAAGAATATCGTGTATGGTAAAAAATAATCGGTTCAAATGCAACAAAGAGATTTACGTGTTCGGTCCCAACTAACCAATAACTGAAGGCACGAAGGCGTTCAACATGTTAATATTCATGCATACCATGTTGTTTGTGGTGTCACCGCCAGACACCACACTTGCTAGGTGGTAGCCTTTAAATATGCCGCGGTCAGGTAGTATACGTCGGACCCGCGTGTCGCCACTATCAGTAATTGCAAACCGAGCGCCGCCACACGGCAGGTCTAGAGAGACTTCCTAGCACTCGCCCCAGTTGTACAGCCGACTTTGCTAGCGATGGTTCACTGACTTCTACGCTCTCATTTGCCGAGACGATAGTTAGCATACCCTTCAGCTACGTTATTTGCCACGAACTAGCAAGGCGCCAGTATCCGTACTATTGATATTCTGAATCATCTACCATAAAGAGCTACGTTCTCCATTAATGGATTAAAGTTAAGTATTCCACCAGCTACGTCCGTTTTTCTCAATTCTAATCCCCTTGTCATGTTCCAGACCTCACGCCAGCCTGCGTGAGCTGAAACGCCTGCATTTTGACCTCCTTTAGTAACCCTTGTTGGCTCTCCTGCCAACCATAACATTGTTGTTGTTGTTGTGGTCTTCAGTCCTGAGACTGGTTTCATGCAGCTCTCCATGCTACTCTATCCTGTGCAGGCCTCTACATCTCCCAGTACCTACTGCGGCCTACATCCTTCTGAATCTGCTTAATGTATTCATCTCTTGGTCTCCCTCTACGATTTTTACCCTCCACGCTGCCCTCATATACCAAATTGGTGATCCCTTGATGCCTCAGAACATGCCCTGCCAACCGGTCCCTTCTTCTAGTCAGGTTATGCCACAAACTCCTATTCTCCCCAGTTCTATTCAATACCTCCTCGTTAGTTATGTGATTCACCCATCTAATCTTCAGCATTCTTCTGTAGCATCACACTTCGAAAGCTTCTATTCTCTTCTTGTCTAAAGTATTTATCGTCCATGTTTCACTTCCATACATGGCTTCACTCTATACAAATACTTTCAGAAACGACTTCCCGACACTTAAATCAATACTCGATGTTAACATATTTCTCCTCTTCAGAAACACTTTCCTTGCCGTTGTCAGTCTACATATTATATCGTCTCTACTTCGACCATCATCAGTTATTTTACTTCCCAAATAGAAAAACTCCTGTACTACTTTAAGCGTCTCGTCTCCTAATCTAATTTCCTCACCATCACGCGACTTGATTCGACTACATTCCATTATCCTCCTTTTGCTTCTGTTGGTGTTCATCTTATCCTCCTTTCAAGACACTGTCCATTCCGTTTATACAATGTAACTATACAGTGTAACAATGTAACTATCGCAAAATATGAATCAACCGAAGACGGTTATCCGTTAACATCCTCAACGTATCACGCTTTTCGCTACGTAAAAGGCTTAAATGGTATAACAGGTGTAGGATTCGTTATGAATAGGAAGGTAGGTCAGAGGGTGTGTTACTGTGAACAGTTCAGTGACCGGGTTGTTCTAATCAGAATCGACAGCAGACCAACACCGACAATGATAGTTCAGGTATATATGCCGACGTCGGAAGCTGAAGATGAACAAATAGAGAAAGTGTATGAGGATATTGAAAGGGTAATGCAGTATGTAAAGGGGGACGAAAATCTAATAGTCATGGGCGACTGGAATGCAGTTGTAGGGGAAGGAGTAGAAGAAAAGGTTACAGGAGAATATGGGCTTGGGACAAGGAATGAAAGAGGAGAAACACTAATTAAGTTCTGTAACAAGTTTCAGCTAGTAATAGCGAATAACCTGTTCAAGAATCACAAGAGAAGGAGGTATACTTGGAAAAGGCCGGGAGATACGGGAAGATTTCAATTTGATTACATCATGGTCACACAGAGATTCCGAAATCAGATACTGGATTGTAAGGCGTACCCAGAACCAGATATAGACTCAGATGACAATATAGTAGTGATGAAGAGTAGGCTGAAGTTCAAGACATTAGTCAGGAAAAATCAGTACGCTAAGAAGTAGGATGCGGAAGTTCTAAGGAATGACGAGATACGTTTAATGTTCTCTAACGCTATAGATACAGCAATAAGGAATAGTGCAGTAGGCAACACAGTTGAAGAGAAATGGACTTCTCTAAAAAGAGCCATCACAGAAGTTGAGAAGGAAAACATAGATACAAAGTAGGTAGCTGCGAAGAAACCATGGGTAACAGAGGAAATACTTCAGTTGATTGATGAAAGGAGGAAGTACAAACATGTTCCAGGAAAATCAGGAATACAGAAATACAAGTCGCTGAGGAATGAAATAAATAGGAAGTGCAGGAAGCTAAGACGAAATGGCTGCTGGGGAAAATGTAAAGACATCGAAAAAGATATGATTGTCGGAAGGACAGACTCAGCATACAGGAAAGTCAAAACAACCCTGGTGACATTAAAAGCAACGGTGGTAACATTAAGAGTGCAAAGGGAATTCCACTGTTAAATACAGAGGAGAGAGCAGATAGGTGGAAAGAATACATTGAAAGCATCTATGAGGGTGAAGATTTGTCTGATGTGATAGAAGAAGAAACAGGAGTCGATTTAGAAGAGATAGGGGATCCAGTATTAGAATCGGAATTTAAAAGAGCTTTGGAGGACTTACGGTCAAATAAGGCAGAAGGGATAGATAACATTCCATCAGAATTTCTAAAATCATTGTGGGAAGTGCCAACAAAACGACTATTCACGTTGGTGTGTAGAATATATGAGTCTGGCGACATACCATCTGACTTTCGGAAAAGCATCATCCACACAATTCCGAAGACGGCAAGAGCTGACAAGTGCGAGAATTATCGAACAATCAACTTAACAGCTCATGCATCGAAGCTGCTTACAAGAGTAATATACAGAAGAATGGAAAAGAAAATTGAGAATGCGCTAGGTGACGATCAGTTTGGCTTTAGGAAAAGTAAAGGCACGAGAGAGGCAATTCTGACGTTACGGCTAATAATGGAAGCAAGGCTACAGAAAAATCAAGAGACGTTCATAGGATTTGTCGACCTGGAAGAAACGTTCGACAATATAAAATGGTGCAAGCTGTTCGAAGTACTGAAAAAAGTAGGGGTAAGCTATAGGTAGAGACGGGTCATTTACAATATGTACAACAACCAAGAGGGAATAATAAGAGTGGACGATCAAGAACGAAGTGCTCGTATTAAGAAGGGTGTAAGACAAGGCTGTAGCCTTTCGCCCCTACTCTTCAATCTGTACATCGAGGAAGCAATGATGAAAATAAAAGAAAGGTTCAGGAGTGGAATTAAAATACAAGATGGAAGGATATCAATGATACTATTCGCTGATGACATTGCTATCCTGAGTGAAAGTGAAGAAGAATTAAATGGTCTGCTGAACGGAATGAACAGTCTAATGAGTACACAGTATGGTCTGAGATAAATCGGAGAAAGACGAAGGTAATGAGAAGTAGTAGAAATGAGAACAGCGAGAAACTTAACATCAGGATTGATGCTCACGAAGTCAAAGAAGTTAAGGAATTCTGCTACCTAGGCAGTAAAATAACCAATGACGGACGGAGCAAGGAGGACATCAAAAGCATACTCGCTATGGCAAAAAAGGCATTTCTGGCCAAGAGAAGTCTACTAATATCAAATATCGGCCTTAATTTGAGGAAGAAATTTCTGAGGATGTACGTCTGGAGTACAGCATTGTATGGTAGTGAAACATGGACTGTGGGAAAACCGGAACAGAAGAGAATCGAAGCATTTGAGATGTGGTGCTATAGACGAATGTTGAAAATTAGGTGGACTGATGAGGTAAGGAATGAGGAGGTTCTACGCAGAATCGGAGAGGAAACGAATATGTGGGAAACACTGATAAGGAGAAGGGACAGGATGATAGGACATCTGCTAAGACATGAGGTAATGACTTCCATGGTACTAGAGGGAGCTGTGGAGGGCTAAAACTGTAGAGGAAGACAGAGATTGGAATACGTCAAGCAAATAATTAAGGACGTAGGTTGCAAGTGCTACTCTGAGATGAAGAGATTAGCACAGTTAAGGAATTCGTGGCGGGCCGCATCAAACCACTCGGTAGACTGATGACCAAAAAAAAAAAGGCTTAGCAAGACATTAAATGTAGAGTAGGGAGACGCTGTGATAAGCGTGCACCGTGCAGCGCGCACTGCAGCGGCCGCCTGGTACGTTTCAGCAGGCGGCCCTGCCTCTGCGCCCCCATAAGGCTTGTCAGCCCCGTCGGCTGCGCGGCACGCTCTGACTTGTGCCCCGGCTGGGACGGCGCGGCCCGCGGACCGCTATGAATACTTAAAATGCAATTTCAGAATGGCCCGCGCCGGCGCCGGCCGTAAAACTCAAACACCACAACAGGCGGGCTAACCTCATTCCCGGCAATTAGATTTGTCCCACTTGAGGAACGTCCGCGCCGCGCCTCGCCTCACAGAGCTCTAGCTGTCTGCCTCTGGTCGCCCTGGTGGGCACCGGTGGCCCAGATTCCGCTCCGACAACCGAGACGGCTCTGCACCGCGTTCTGCTCCCTTTTGTTTCTGTCGCATAGCAGTTACCCTCACCTACAACTATTACAGTTCGAACCACGCAGGCAATTCATTAAGTAGGGCAGGGGTTGTAGAAAATAAATGTATGCTACTCCACAACAGTTTGCGAGACACAGTTTTATGAACGTGTGCATTCATGTAACTGATTCACCTCGAGGGGCAATGAACCCAGCACAATTAGTGCAGATGCACAGTTACGTTCGACCTCCTGCAGGAAACTGAAAAGTAGCGAGCCTGGAGGGCATGGACGGGAAATGCGAATAGGTGAAGCTGCTGTTACGTTGCCATTTGTTACGTTCAGGTGAATTTTTCTTTTGTTAGAGCATGATTTTTTTCTCAGGGACATTATCTTTTCTTATGACTTTCACTTACGTGCGTAGGTATATACACTCCTGGAAATTGAAATAAGAACACCGTGAATTCATTGTCCCAGGAAGGGGAAACTTTATTGACACATTCCTGGGGTCAGATACATCACATGATCACACTGACAGAACCACAGGCACATAGACACAGGCAAAAGAGCATGCACAATGTCGGCACTAGTACAGTGTATATCCACCTTTCGCAGCAATGCAGGATGCTATTCTCCCATGGAGACGATCGTAGAGATGCTAGATGTAGTCCTGTGGAACGGCTTACCATGCCATTTCCACCTGGCGCCTCAGTTGGACCAGCGTTCGTGCTGGACGTGCAGACCGCGTGAGACGATGTTTCATCCAGTCCCAAACATGCTCAATGGGGGACAGATCCGGAGATCTTGCTGGCCAGGGTAGTTGACTTACACCTTCTAGAGCACATTGGGTGGCATGGGACGTGCATTGTCCTGTTGGAACAGCAAGTTCCCTTGCCGGTCTAGGAATGGTAGAACGATGGGTTCGATGACGGTTTGGATGTACCGTGCACTATTCAGTGTCCCCTCGACGATCACCAGAGGTGTACGGCCATTGTAGGAGATCGCTCCCCACACCATGATGCCGGATGTTGGCCCTGTGTGCCTCGGTCGTATGCAGTCCTGATTGTGGCGCTCACCTGCACGGCGCCAAACACACATACGACCATCATTGGCACCAAGGCAGAAGCGACTCTCATTGCTGAAGACGACACGTCTCCATTCGTCCCTCCATTCACGCCTGTCGCGACACCACTGGAGGCGGGCTGCACGATGTTGGGGCGTGAGCGGAAGACGGCCTAACGGTGTGCGAGACCGTAGCCCAGCTTCATGGAGACGGTTGCGAATGGTCCTCGCCGATAACCCAGGAGCAACAGTGCCCCTAATTTGCTGGGAAGTGGCGGTGCGGTCCCCTACGGCACTGCGTAGGATCCTACGGTCTTGGCGTGCATCCGTGCGTTGCTGCGGTCCGGTCCCAGGTCGACGGGCACGTGCACCTTCCGCCGACCACTGGCGACAACATCGATGTACTGTGGAGACCTCACGCCCCACGTGTTGAGCAATTCGGCGGTACGTCCACCCGGCCTTCCGCATTCCACTATACGCCTTCGCTCAAAGTCCGTCAACTGCACATACGGTTCACGTCCACGCTGTCGCGGCATGATACCAGTGTTAAAGACTGCGACGGAGCTCCATATGCCACGGCACACTGGCTGACACTGACGGCGGCGGTGCACAAATGCTGCGCAGCTAGCGCCATTCGACGGCCAACACCGTGGTTCCTGATGTGTCCGCTGTGCCGTGCGTGTGATCATTGCTTGTACAGCCCTCTCGCAGTGTCCGGAGCAAGTATGGTGGGTCTGACACAGCGGTGTCAATGTGTTCTTTTTTCCATTTCCAGGACTGTATGAAACTGGTTCTTGAAGGGCCGCTGTTATTCATATACTAACTTTAGATTTTGAACGTGATGACTAAAATATTGCTGCCGTTAACTGACCTGACTGTAATTTTGTTAATTTCTATTTAATGATTGCAAAGCAAGGCTCGAGAGAATTTTGATTGTTGCCTTGCAGCAACCAAGATAAAACTTACTGAACTCATGGAATCTTTATAATTTAAAAAATGAACTTTAACGTAAATTAATTTATCTGTTGCAACGTAAAAAGGTTCTTACAACGAAATCTCTTGCATTTACAGTTACTGTTAACACTTTGAAAAATAAATTAATACTTCGTCGCGTAATGGCCGACCAGAGGCTGCATCGGAAGATGAGCTTCCCCCAGCGCAAATTACTGAAACAAATGCTTATTAAAAATAATTAGCCGCTGCGATCATCTGAGGTGGCAACCATTACAAGGAAATCCATTTTGTGATAACAATCATTAGTTTACTTTTGCAGAATACCCAATAACTTATATACAATATGTGTAGTCGCTAAATGGCTGCCTTCTGTATTGCCAAACAAAACACTGTGTGTACCATAAAGTACGTCCTTCCTTCTCGGCCGTACAATCGCGTCTCTTTACGTTCCTTTTCTTATTTTCATACACCTGTTTTGAATAAAGATGCTACTTCTAAATTATCACTGCATATCAGATGTTTCAAGAACATTAACTGTATCTTTTATACTAATTATGTTCATAAAATATAAATAATTTTTGGTTCACCCTTCACAATATTGTTCACTGTTTACAACCGATAAAAATGTCAATATTTATTTGACGTCCCATCACACTGGGTAGGAGTGTGTATCGGCCGAGGGGCAAACCGAGACAAACCACACAATTGCGATGAGCGCTGTATTCGGATGGCACAGTGGTTAACGCAACTGGCTGCTAAGCAGAATACCCCCAGTTCGAATAAAGTTTCGCCACACATTTTCAGTCCTTGCCGCTGATTTCGCATTAAGTGCCGATGTAGCTGACATCAGTAGTTGCTTCCCTTCCCTTTCCTTTCCTTTCCTTTCTCTCCTCTCCAACTCCAATTTACATAAGACACAACTTAGCGAAAACTGACGTTTCCATTACACGGAATGGGCACATGAATAGTTAACGTCAACAACTAAAATTCCTAATGTTCAGATGGATGATAAGCTGTAATGGGTTGCCCCTGCTTAGGAACTAGTTCAAAAAGTTAATGCCGCTATATTTAGCATTAAAATAGTATTTGCACTGCGTGATAACTCAACAGGATAATTAGCCTATTTTGCTCATTTTCATTCGCCTATTAGTACGGCACTGTATTCTGGTGTAAAATTTGTGGCAACTTCTTATGGACCAAACTGCTGAGGTCATCGATCCCAAAGCTTATGCATTACTTCATCTAACTTAAACTAACTTACGCTAAGGATAACACCCACGCCCGAGGAAGGACTCGAACCTGCGACGGAAGGAGCCGAGCGGACCGTGATAAAGCGTCTCAGGCACGAGGCTACCCCGCGGGGCTGTTCTGGTATAATTCTTCCTATGCACAAAAGCTATTTTCACCTATGAAACGCGCAGTTCTAGCAATATATAGTGTATGTTTGCTGACCTCTTCTTGCTCTTCGTTCAGGACTGTGGCAGTTCGTGCCAAAATTACACTCCTGGAAACGGAAAAAAGAAGACATTGACACGGGTGTGTCAGATCCACCATACTTGCTCCGGACACTGCGAGGGGGCTGTACAAGCAATGATCACACGCACGGCACAGCGGACACACCAGGAACCGCGGTGTTGGCCGTCGAATGGCGCTACCTGCGCAGCATTTGTGCACCGCCGCCGTCAGTGTCAACCAGTTTGCCGTGGCATACGGAGCTCCATCGCAGTCTTTAACACTGGTAGCATGCCGCGACAGCGTGGACGTGAACCGTATGTGCAGTTGACGGACTTTGAGCGAGGGCGTATAGTGGGCATGCGGGAGGCCTGGTGGACGTACCGCCGAATTGCTCAACACGTGGGGCGTGAGGTTTCCACAGTACATCGATGTTGTCGCCAGTGGTCGGCGGAAGGTGCACGTGCCCGTCGACCTGGGACCGGACCGCAGCGACGCACGGATGCACGCCAAGACCGTAGGATCCTATGCAGTGCCGTAGGTGACCGCACCGCCACTTCCCAGCAAATTAGGGACACTGTTGCTCCTGGGGTATCGGCGAGGACCATTCGCAACCGTCTCCATGAAGCTGGGCTACGGTCCCATACACCGTTAGGCCGTCTTCCGCTCACGCCCCAATATCGTGCAGCCCGCCTCCAGTGGTGTCGCGACAGGCGTGAATGGAGGGACGAATGGAGACGTGTCGTCTTCAGCGATGAGAGTCGCATCTGCCTTGGTGCCAATGATGGTCGTATGCGTGTTTGGCGCCGTGCAGGTGAGCGCCACAATCAGGACTGCATACAACCGAGGCACACAGGGCCAACAGCCGGCATCATGGTGTGGGGAGCGATCTCCTACACTGGCCGTACACCTCTGGTGATCGTCGAGGGGACACTGAATAGTGCACGGTACATCCAAACCGTCATCGAACCCACCGTTCTTCCATTCCTAGACCGGCAAGGGAACTTGCTGTTCCAACAGGACAATGCACGTCCGCATGTATCCCGTGCCACCCAACGTGCTCTAGAAGGTGTAAGTCAACTACCCTGGCCAGCAAGATCTCCGGATCTGTCCCTCATCAATGCTCAAGCATGTTTGGGACTGGATGAAGCGTCGTCTCACGCGGTCTGCACGTCCAGCACGAACGCTGGTCCAACTGAGGCGCCAGGTGGAAATGGCATGGTAAGCCGTTCCACAGGACTACATCCAGCATCTGTACGATCGTCTCCATGGGAGAATAGCATCCTGCATTGCTGCGAAAGGTGGATATACACTGTACTAGTGCCGACATTGTGCATGCTCTGTTGCCTGTGTCTATGTGCCTGTGGTTCTGTCAGTGTGATCATGTGATGTATCTGACCCCAGGAATGTGTCAATAAAGTTTCCCCTTCCTGGGACAATGAATTCATGGTGTTCTTATTTCAATTTCCAGGAGTGTATATGACCGAGTTCACTTTCATTTTCTACTCCTCTTCATAATCACGTTAATAATGGGAAACACACAGGAAATGAACGTGTCGGTCGGTACAGCGACCAGCACTTTCCTGAATGTAATGGTGAAAATGCCCTCCGTTAGCAAAGATTCATGAATGAAGCCGCCAACGCATTGAATGCCTAAGCAGCTGATGTACTAAAATGGTTGAAATGGCTCTGAGCGCTATGGGACTTAACATCTATGGTCATCAGTCTCCTAGAACTTAGAACTACTTAAACCTAACTGACCTAAGGACATCACACAACACCCAGTCATCACGAGGCAGAGGAAATCCCTGATTCCGCCGGGAAACGAACCCGGGAACCCGGGCTTGGGAAGCGAGAACGCTACTGCACGACCACGAGCTGCGGACAGCTGATGTACTAATGCAGAACTGCGTATTACAGCCTTCCACAATACTGGTATGTATGGTCTGTACCTCTTTTAAGGGGGTTCTGTACACATGAGCTTTCAATGTACCCACAGGTAAAAGTGCAGAGAGAGTGGAGCCAAGGAACTGGTTCAACTCTACCTGTCATGTGTTCTGTTCTGTTAGGGATTTAGTGGAAAAACATTAAGACATTTCTTGTGTTATGTTGTTGATAGTGGTAAGTATGCACTCAGCAACTTGTCGTCTCCACAAGATTTGTGTGACTTTTATTTAATTTATTATTACGAGTCTGATGTCAATTTCACGCTCTGCCTCGTTCCACGGCATTGGAGATTTGCTAACCACCTTGATCCTCCGGAATTAGTAGAGTAAAATAAGAAAAAAAAAATAGATTCTTCTGTCACGCATGAAATGAGGCATTCGCCCTTCTTAACTCTCCGCTGGGCACGTGTGTTCTGTAGGACTCCATACCCCCTACACTTTTTGTGTTTCATTACCTACTGATCCTAGAATATTCACGGTGCCTGATATCTCTTTCCTAGTTTTGATCTGAAGGACCACTATTCAAAAATGCCATTGATTAACTACTTCTTTAATTTATGATCCCTAGTTTAAAAATTGGGGTCTTCAGGGGCCCCTGCTGTTGTAACCGACTCAGTGTTGGCAGCAAATGTCTGAAGTTAGGAAAACTTATTAACAATTAAGATTACACATTTGTTGAGCTTTACACACATCGTTGATGTGACGGAAGCATATGTAGCAGATGATGGCTGGCTGTATTAGGTAAGTTCAATTTACAAAAATGGTTCAAATGGCTCTGAGCACCATGGGACTTAACATCCGAGGTCATCAACCCCTAGAACTTAGAACTACTTTAACCTAACTAACCTAAGGACATCACAAACATCCATGCCCGAGGTAGAATTGGAACCTGCGACCATAGCAGTTGTGCGGTTCCGGAATGAAGTACCTTGAACCGATCGGCCACCGAGGCAGGCTTCAATATTTGTATTCAGGTCTTACAGTTTTTGTATCTATGACACGACTCATAACTAAAAAGAAACGTCATTTTATTATAATATAATTAAGTGTTCAAGTACGAAAATAGTTGGAATTAGAGGGAAAGCTATTGTCTGACAACTTAGATAAGATTTTAAATCTATGACTGAAATTTTTTCTAGGGTTGATATAAAAGTTGTTCGGATGAAGAGGTTCGTACCATCCTTTTTCGTATGTCAAATGATGCTAATGTCGATAGCGAAAGCATTTTTTTTACCTGAATAGTGATGACAACAGAGCTTTTCTTTTGACACCTAGGATCAAATTGAGGGCACCTATGGTGCTACTCCAAACGTTGGTCTCTTGTACCATTTTACAATATCATGCACATTGCTAGTATCGCTGCAATAATTATATGGTCGTACTATCACCAAGAAGGTTGTTTTGAAATCAGATAGGGATCCGTTTCTGTTGCAGTTAGGGCAACAGCTTGTGCATTCTGACAGCAACAGAATACCATACCATAGGAGGTGCCTTCGAACGGAGCAGTTGTTGCCTTCTTGTATCTGGACGTGATAACGAGACTAAAGGCACACTACAGTTGTGAATCACCAACCAGCCAACAAGACAAAGGTGTACTTTGTGCATAAGAACTCTAGACAAAAAAATGAAACAAGATTCGTTAACTGTGGAAAATTTGTCCGCAGTTCCCATTCCAGCCATACTGCGGAGTAATTCACGCTTTACACAGTAAAACTAGAACGAGTACTCCGTAGCATTGAAGTTTCTATTTTTTTTTCATTTTATTGCGATCGATTACGAATACGATTAGGAGAGAGAGAGAGAGAGAGAGAGAGAGAGAGAGAGAGAGAGGGGTGGCGGGGGGAGGACACACACACACACACACACACACAGAGAGAGAGAGAGAGAGAGAGAGAGTTAATACGTAAGAGTAGCAACAGCATGCAAATTCCAAAAGGGTAAATAAAGTTATAGTACCAAAAAGCAATGGGATACAAGATGTGACAAAATATATAATACTTAATTTTCTTCCATACAAAATAAAACATAGATTTTCTCTTAACGTAAGTGGTTCACTAATGAGAACTGTTTGTAATGTAACAATGTGGTGTTACAACATAGAAATTGTGACAAAACCTGTAAAGTGCTGCTCTGAAATAAACTGCGGTGTCGAGAGCCCACAAGAGCCAAGTCTTGCAACTTTTTCAACGGTCCCATCGGAGAGATAAAATGTAAGTAGACGAATACTGACGGGCGATACCTTGGAAGCAATATAGTACATAAAGGACGAAGCAAAAAATACGTAAATTACAGACTAACATAGGCAAACGGAGTATTCCCGGTCAAAAAAGTTCCGCTAGGGTCAAACATCTGCCTTCATGTTAGGAGAAAATTTCTGAGAAAGTAGGCTCATATGGAATATATCCAACGAATACTTAAGGACGTTGGATGAAAGGGCTACTCTGAGATAAAGGAACTTGCACAGCAGAGAAATTCGTTGTGGACTCTACCAAACCAGTCAGAAAGCTAGTGACCCAAGAAATAAAGCAAAAATAATTGAGATAAATTAGAAGGCTATGAGTTAGCGGCGCCTGACGCCATGTTGCTAGGATAAACTATGCTAGATGGGGATTGGAAGGCCAAATCTTTGGTTTTCTCTAGGAGGCTATGATATGTACTACATAAGCTAGCCTCCGTTACAGACTCCGTTCTTCATGTAGCCGTCTGCTTTTATTAATATTTTACAAGCTTCGATGAGGCTCTCTTGCTATAATGTTGGATTAGTATAATAAACAAATTATTGGTCGATTTCTCAAAGATTTCAGATTTTGCAGAGATGACGTATCAGTCTCTTACGTCGTAGATATTGGGGATCGGTGTTAGAGTAATGGTCGGCATACAGCTTTATATTGTCGCTACTATTCAGACTGACAAGGGCAGAAGCAAGCTATATACAGAAGATCTGAAGTGGATTCCATATTTCTAGATTTTCAGAAAATTTTTGATACCGTTCCTCAAGACACTTCTAACCCAGTTGCGTGCCTATGGAGTATCGTCTCAGTTGTGCTAATGGATGCGTGATTTCCTGTCTGAAGTGTCACAGTTCGTATTAATTAGCGGTGAGTCATCGAGAAAAGCAAAAGTAATTTATATACTTCCCAAGGAAGTGCTATAGCCCCTGGGCTGTTACTGATCTATATAAATTGTGGAGGTGAAGCTATTTTAGATTGTTTTCAGACAATGCTGTCATTTATCGTCTCGCAAACTCGTCCGTAGACAACAACCAATAGCAAAATGACAAAAAGTCAGGTACCCAGGATAAACTATGCTGGACCGAGATTCGAACGCCATACCTTTGATTTTCTCTAGGAGGATATGATATGTACTGCGATTCTGCGAAGACTGCGATTCTTTGACAGAACAGTAGAAGATTCTGTGTGGCGTGAAACGGGGCAGTTAATCCTAAACAATGAGAAGAGTGAGGTCATCCACATACCAACAAAAAATAATCTGTCAAATTTTAGTTACTCGATATGTCACACAAATCTAAAAGCTGCCAATTCAGCTAAATACCTAGGTATAACAACTGTCGACCATTTAATTGGAATAATCACGTAGTATGCTAACCGAAGACTGCGATCCCTTGGGAGAACAGTAGAAGATACAACAAATCAATCAAAGAGACTGCCTACGCTGCACTTGTACGTTCTCTGCTAGAGTACTGCTTGGTGGTATGGAATCCATATCAAATAAGAGTGGCGGAGGACATAGAAAAAGTTCAAAGAATGGCAGCTCGTTCTGTATTAATGCGAAATAAGGGAGAGAGAGTCACGGATAGGATACACAATCTGTGATGGCAGTCATTGAAACAAAGATATTCTTCATTGGGGCGAGACCTTTTCATGAAATTTCAAACTATCTCTTCTGTAGACGCTCGCCTACATTGGGAGAAACGATCATCATAATAAAATGTGAGAACTCAGAGTTCGTACGGAAAGATTTAACTGCTCGTTTTTTCCGCTCGCTGTTCGAGAGTGGTACGATAGAGAAAAAGTGTGAAACTGGTCCGATGAACCTTCTGGCTTTCACTTAAGTGTGGATTGCAGAGTAGTCATGCAAACGTAAATATAGATGTAAAATGGATATGAAACACAGTTTCGCAATAGCAAGGTAACTGTGGAAGTTCATCTGCAATACAGCTTACCAGTAGTCTGTAGCAAAACTAAGGTGGTGTTGGTATATTCATCTAACCCCCAACCGAACGCTCTGAGAACTTGTTCTATATCTGATGAAATTAGCTTTGATAATATTGAAGTTGATAGCCTGAATACGAGTACTTATTCATTTATGAATTTCGTACTGTCCGATGAAATGTATTGGAAGTTGTAACCTGAATGTAAATTTTTCCTGTAGGATAACGTACGTTGAATCGGTGCGCCTGTTTCGCAAGTGCTAGAAGTGCAGGTTTTGTTGGAAATGAATCAATAATTTCCTCAAAATCTTCCAATCCGAGGCACAGTGGAAATGAACACACAATGCAACGTTGTGTCATAACGTAGAACCGGTGTATTAAGTCATATAAGCTTCAAAACCACGCTTTTCTATTTGTGTGATGAAACATTGAAGTTTTTCCGTGTGGATGGTATTTACTTTAATAATTATTATTACTATTTAGTGTGTGGTGGAACACATGTTACACATTACGTTACAAATGTAATGCCATATTACTAATAAAACTTAAAACACAAAGTCAAATATCTTATATACACTAAAGCGAAAAGAAACTGGTATAGGTTTGCGTATTCAAATACAGAGATACGTAAGCATGCAGAATACGGCACTGCGGTCTGCAACGCCTATGTAAGACAACAAGTGTGTGGCGCAGTTGTTAGATCGGATACTGCTGCTACAATGGTAGGTTATCAAGATTTAACTGAGTTGGCACGTGGTGTTCTAGTTTACACACGAGCGATGGGACATACATCTCCGAGGTAGCGATGGAGTGCGGGTTTTCCCGTACCACCATTTCACGAGTGTATAGTGAATAACAGGAATAAGATAAAACTTAAAATCTCCGGCATAGCTGCTGCCGGAAAACGATCGTGTAGGAATTGGACCAACGTGACAGAAGGGCAACCCTTCCGCAAATTGCTGCAGGTTTCATTGCTGGGCCATCAACAAGTACCTGCGTGCGAAACATTCAACGAAACATCATCGATATGGGCTTTCGGAGCCGAAGGCCCACTCATGTAACGTTGATGACTGCACTACATAAAGCTTTACTTCGCTCCTAGGCCTGTCAACACCAACACTGGACTGTTGCTGACTGGAAACATGTCGGCTGGTCGGACGAGTATCGTTTCAAATTGTATCGAGCAGATGGAGATGTACGGGTATGGAGACAACAGCATGAATCCATGGACCCTGCATGGCAGCAGGCGACTGATCAACCTGATGGAGGCTCTGTAATGTTGTTGGGTGTGTGCACTTGGAGTGATATGAGACCCCTGATACGACTAGATACGACTATGACAGATGACAAGTACGGAAGCATCCTGTCTGATCACCTGCATTCATTCGCGTCCATTGTGCATTCCGACGGACTGGAGCAATTACAACACGACAATGAGACACCACACACGTGCAGAATTGCTATAACATGGGTCCAGAAGCACTCCTCTGAGTTTGACACTTCTGCTGGACAGAAAACTCCTTAGACACGAACATTATTGAGCGTATATGGGAAGACCCTCAATGTGTTGTTCAGAAGAGATACTCACCCGTCGTCCTCTTACCGATTTATGGACAGCCCTGCAGCATTACTTCAGACATTATTCGAGTCCATTCCACGTCGTATTGTTTGCACGTCTGCGTGCTCGCGGGGGCCCTACACAATATTAGGCACGTATACCAGTTTCTTTGGCTGTTCAGTGTATAAGGTAATAAAGTTAAAAGGAGAAACACTGATAACATTTAATTTCTGAATCCAGTCAACAGCACCTGTAGTCAGAGTGAGGATGTCCGTTCTGTTGCTCGGATGCAGTGTTAAAGTGCACTCTTGCACCTTGTGTTGAATCGCTGTGTTGAATTCTCTGAGGTGTCTCGCCGCAACTAAGAGGTAGGTCATGGACTTTTCATCGTTTGAAAAGGAAGTGATAGTGTACTAGATCCTATTATCTGTCTTCCACGTACGTCCAGGAATATTGAAATTTGCTAGTTTAATGACGGAGCTTAGGTTGGTTTGTACTTGTTGTGGTGAAAACTGGATCCACAACTTTAGAGACTTACACCAACTTTAGAGACTTACACCAAAACCACCATCAATAAATTCTACATCCGTTTTTTGTTATTTGTCTATGTTTTAGCCTCTAATACTCGTATGTAGGATTGGTGATGTGGTCTTGAACGGAAAGCTGGGGGTTAGCCATTATCTTCTCATAATCACCTAGGAAACATTAATTTTCTGTATTTTTCTGTCTCCAGTATGACATTGTTTTGGTTTTGTAGCTTGGAAACTGTTTTGATGAACCCAAAATGAAATTTTCATTCTGCAGTGGAATGTGCGCCCAAATGAATCTTCTTGGCAGATGGCAGATTAAAACTATGTCCTGGCCAGAAATTTAAACTCGGGACCTTTGCCTTTCAGAGATAAAGGAGATGTATTGGAGGAAAAAAAGCTGCTAGGATGGTCCGGAATTGTGCTTCGGTCTCTCAGTTGGCAGAGAACTTCCTCGTGAAAGGCATAGGACCCGAGTTCTGTTCTCGGTCCGACACCCAAGTTTAATCTCCCAGGAAGTTTCTGTTTATCGTATGGCTTTAAAAGATTCCGACTTTGAAGAAGATCTTCTTATAAACCTTATACGAATAGAAAATGAATTTGAGCGTCTGTAATCGGTTTCTATTGACAGGTATCAACCTATTTGATGAAAAATATCCAGACACCACTATGGAGTGCGATGCCACATAAGGTGGACTCACCAGCATGAAAAGAGACAGAGAAGTTTTTTTTCCGGTAGAGAAGCGGTAACAGCAGATATAGTCCGTAAGGAGAGGTCTACGCCTTCGAACGTGGAGTAATCATTAGATTTCATTTCAGTAAGAAATATATCTCTGACATTTCAACCTTTCTGAAACAGCCCAGGTCCATTACTGGCGATATAACTGTAAAGTGGAAATGCTAAACAGCTCAATCAAGTCCAGGCTGATCTTGCGTACTGAAGAATAGGTACCGTTGAGCACTGCGGAGAGTCGTTGTAATAAGTCACATGAAATTCAGCGCAAGGAACTTTCTCCAGTTCGAGTCTGTGGTCTAGTTATTAGGGGCAGTCAAATGAAAACGAGACAGATGGAAAGTAAAGTAAGTAAGCTTTGAAAAAAGACATTCGTGGCAGTCGATTAGCTTCGTACGTAGAAGGTGTACACCAGTGTACTTCCGTAGGCTACCCAAATACGTTTTTCCATGAAGGCATGTACCGTCCATTCCCACAGTGGGATAAATGTATTCATAGTAGTGGCAATTACTTTTGAATGAATGAAGAGATTATTTACTTTTTTCCACGTGTCTCGTTTTCATCTGACTGCTCCTTACAGGAGAAAGTGCGTTGGGATTTAAAAAAATGGAGCACAGTTGTCTAGCAGCTCCTAATAAGCCACACGTTCCTAGAGTCGATACAAAGCGACGCTTGAAGTAATGTAAATACACTACTGACCATTAAAGTTGCTAAACCAAGAAGATGACGTGCTACAGAAGCGAAATTTAACCTACAGAAAGAAGATACTGTGATATGCAAATGAGTAGCTTCTCAGAGCATTCACACAAGGTTGGCACCGGTGGTGACACCTAACACGTGCTGACATGAGGAAAGTTTCCAACCGATTTCTCATACACAAACAGCAGTTGACCGGCGTTGCCTGGTGAAACGTTCTTGTGATGCTTCGTGTAAGGAGGAGAAATGGGTACCATCATGTTTCTGACTTTGATAAAGGTCGGATTGTAGCCTGTCGCGACTGCGGTTTGTCGTAAGGCGACATTGCTGCTCACGTTGGTCGAGATCCAATGACTGTTAGCAGAATATGGAATCGGTGGGTTCACGAGCATAATACGAAATGCCGTGCTGGATCCCAACGGCCTCGTATCACTAGCAGTCGAGAGGACAGGCATCTTATCCGCATGGCTGTAACGGATCGTGCAGCCACGTCTCGATTCCTGAGTCAGCAGATGGGGGACGTTTGCAAGACAACAACCATCTGCACGAACAGTTCGACGACGTTTGCAACAGCATGGACTATCAGCTCGGAGACCATGGCTGCGGTTACCCCTGACGCTGCATCAAAGACAGAAGCGCCTGCGATGGTGTACTCAACGACGAACCTGGGTGCACGAATGGCAAAACGTCATTTCTTCAGATGAATCCAGGTTCTGTTTACAGCATCATGATGGTCGCATCCGTGTTTGGCGACAGAGCGGTGAACGCACATTGGAAGCGCTTATTCGTCATCGCCAGACTGGCGTATCACCTGGCGTTATGGTATGGGGTGCCATTAGTTACACGTCTCGGTCACCTCTTGTTCGCATTGACGGCACTTTGAACAGTGGACGTTACATTTCAGAAGTGTTACGATCCGTGGCTCTACCCTCATTCTATCTTTGCGAAACCCTACATTTCAGCACAATAATGCACGACCGCATGTTGCAGGTCCTGTACAGGCCTTTCTGGAGACGGGAATTGTTCGACTGCTGCCTGGCCAGCACATTCTCCAGATCTGTCACCAATTGAAAACGTCTGGTCAATGGTGACCGAGCAGCTGGCTCGTCACAATACGCCAGTCACTACTCTTGACGAAGCTGCATGGGCAGCTATATCTGCTCACGCCATCCAAGCTCTGTTTGACCCAATGCCCAGGCGTATCAAGGCCGTTATTACGGTCAGAGGTGATTGTTCTGGGTACTAATTTCTCAGGATCTGTCCACCCCAATTGCGTGAAAAAGTAATCACATGTCAGTTCTAGTACAATATATTTGTCCAATGAATACCCGTTTATCATCTGGATTTCTTCTTGGTATAGCAATTTTAATGGCCGGTAGTGTAGCAACGACATTGTGAATGACTGGAAACGAATGGTTCAGAGTGAGAAATCATGTTATATCCTGTTTCAATCCGAAGGAAAAGTTCGGGTTTGGCAGATGCTCGAACAATGATACTTATCATCATACGGAGGTGACTTACGTAGGAAGAGTTATCAGGGCATCTGCGTGTTTTCCATTGTTAGGTTGTAGTCCCCTTATTGCCCTAAATGTGGAAGGGTATCAACACATTTTACAGCATTGTGTATTCTAGAATGAAATTTTCTCTCTGCAGCGGATTCTAAGCTGATACGAAATTGCCTGGCAGATTAAAGCTGTGTGCCGGACCGACATTCGAAACCGGATCGGCACCTTTACCATTCGCGGGCAAATGCTCTACCAGCTGAGCGACCCAAGCACGACTCACGCCCCGTCCACACAGCTTCAGTTCTGTCAGTATCTCCTAGCCTCCACACTTCACAGAAGCTCGTCTGAGAACCATCCAGCTCCGTTGGTAGAGCAGTTGACAGCGGTAGGCAAAGGTCCCGAGGTCGAAACACGGGCTGACACACGGGCTGACACACAGTTCTAATCTACCAGGAAGTTTCAGCATTCTGTGTTGCTGTAGATGACACGTTTCCAGACGATGATAATAGCAGCATAAGAATGCTGCAATGTCGTTCCTGAATTGGAACGCCCTGCCCAATGTTTCGGCCTGACCCAAAGCAACACTTTTGGGATTTAGAAAATCGACTTTGCGTCAAGCACCAGCGTCCTACATCACAACCTGCTTTGTGCTCTTGATTAAGTAAGAGCTGCGTTTCTTCCACAGACACTAAGACTCAATACTGGAAGTGCCGCTAGCAGAGTTCAAGGTGTCACAATGGCAAAGTTAGGAGCGTTTCGATGTTAATCTCCACTAACAGGTGTTCATTTACTTTTAATGAGAGTATTTTATGTCTGAATTTCAGAGGTCTCATCGGATGGATGTTGCTGTACACGTACTGCCGAGATTGTCTTCTGCGTTGTCCCGTGGCACCTGGTCCGAAGGACGCCTGCTGGCAGCGGTCTTAAAAAGTCTGCCGCGAGGGGCGAGGCGCGCGATGCCGGCCAACTTTTCCCGCCGGCGTCAAGTCGAAGCATTGTCTGCTCAAACCTGACGAGTTACAACTGTTTCGCTCCGGCCGTAAACCGCCGGTTATTGCTTGCAACTTTATGTTACCAATATATCAAGTTTCAGCGACTCGTCGATCCGCGGGTGTCATACAGATATCGCGGGGCTCTCCTGCCGGCAAACTTCTTCTGTCGAGCTAAGTCCCTTTGCCTCAGCGTCCTTGCTTTATGGATGGTTTTTAGTTCGCTCCTCTGAAGAATAGGTGCTTAAGAAGTTTGGCGTTGTATAACAAACAAGCGGAGGGAGAGATGAAGTGGACCAAGTGCGTAGAGAGAGGCCAGAAGTTTCAACGATCGGGAGGGGGGGCGGGGGGGGGGGGGAGGGTGAGCGGAGGGTGGGAAGGGATTATAGTCGGCGCTACGAATGATCGATCACCTGCCTCTAAGGGTCGGGCGCGTTACCTGCCCCAGTGCCTAGAGCTCTTGGATGGGTCGTAAGAAAGTAAAAACTCACCATTTATTTGAATAAGTGTCCTTCCTAATTTACGGCTGCAAAATCCAACAAAATGGGTTTTCTATGATCTAAAATATTGACTTCCGCCAAAGGGTACATTACAATATAACAGACATTTGGCAAAAGAAATAGCATAAAAAGCTGTCATTTGCCGACGTTGAATTTCAGCCGCTGTGAAACTGCAATATAAATTTCTGATTACAGTTTTCAAAAGTGCGGTTATTCGTTACTGTTCAGGAGAAAAGCTTGGAAGAAGTTGTCCAATGTCCTAACTAAATGTGTATGGGTGTATGATACTTCTGAAATCGAAATTTTTAGTACATCCATATTTAAACTGGATGAAGGTGTGACACAGCTGGTATAATTTTTATTAAAAATGAAATTCCTCCAGCAGTACTTAAGATTTTGTATTTACTTCGCTACTAGTTTCGACGTTGCGTCAACGCCATCTTCAGGCCCGTACGCTTTGATGAAATCAGTTGTGTGTGGCTTGGTCTAGAAGTACGCGGTGAGACCAACACGTGCTCCCAACTACACGTGAAAATATCTGTCACTGTATGCTACCGACGGTTTCGCACACGATTGATGTGCAGAGTCAACTGTGCTTTGAAAGGAGCACCTGTTCTCACGAATGCATGTCGCTACTGACCTGCCGGTTTCGCCTAGGTATGCTTCTCCAGAGCCATGCTCCACCTTCTGTATGTCCACAGTGAAGAGAGAAAGAGCGCACCTTTGACTTGGGTAGCTCAACAAATAGGCTATCAGAGAAACAGAGAGAATGTGGCAAGAAAACAATTGCCAAGTAATGACAGAACATTAAATCATCTTACTTAGATAAATAGAGGGGGAGACTTACGGCCTGCGAATTCGTGTAGGCCAGCTATCAGGCCGTTACCAGCTGAAATTGCCGCAGTGCGACCCATACCACACAAGAGGTAAACAGGCTCCAAGGGTTTGGCTCAAATGGCTCTGAGCACTATGGGACTTAACTTCAAAACATGGCTCTGAGCACTATGGGACTTAACAGCTGAGGTCATCAGTTCCCTAAACTTAGAAGTACTTAAACCTAACTAACCTAAGGACATCACACACATCCAGACCTGAGGCAGGATACGAACCTGCGACAGCAGCGGTCACGCAGTTCCAGACTGTAGCGCCTAGAACCGCTCGGCCCCCCGGCTGCAAGGACAACAGGAATGTACCACCAATTCAACGGAAAATGTGGTTCGCAAGTCAGAGTATGGGGGGTGGCGGATGGTACCCGTACTGCTAGTCATATCCTTTGCTATTCTATTTGCAAATAGGTCGAGGAAAAAATTGCTGTCCATGTACCTCCGTGCGACCTCTGATTTCGTTTATCTTACCTTCATAGTCTTTACATGAAATATACTGTCACGGCAGTAAAATCGATCTGCAGTCCCCTTTCAATAGCTGTTCTCTAAATTTTATTAGCAGTATTCCACGAAAAAAAAAACATTGACCTCCCTCCCGTGATTCCTACTTGAGGTCACGAAATACCTCCGAAAACTAGCGTGTTGATCGAACCTACGGGTAATAAATTTATCTGTTCGCCTCTGAATCAATTCGACCTTTTTTTTTTTTTTTTTTTTTGGAGTTATCAGTCATCTGACTGGTTTGATGTGGCCCGCCACTAATTCCATTCCTGTGCCCACCTTTTCACCTCAACCTCAGAGTAGCACTTGCAATCTACGTCCTCAATTGTTTGTAGGATGTACTCCTACTCCATTGTGTTTTCCTCTCCAGTTTTTACCCGCTACTGCTCCCTACAGTACCACGGAAATTTTTCAATGATGTCTTAACGGATGTTCTGTCTTCTTCTTGCCAATGTTTTCCAAATTTTCCTTCCCTCGCCGATTCTCCAGAGAACCTCCCCATTCCTTGCCTCGTCAGTTCACCTAATTCTCAATGTTCTTCGGTAGCACCACTTCTCAAATGCTTCTATTCTCTTCTCTTCCGGTTTTCCCACAGTACATGTCTCACTACCACAAAATGCTGTGCTCCAAATATACATTATCAGAAATTTCTACCTTAAATTAAGGCCTATGTTTGATACCAGTTGACTTCTCTCGGCCAGGAATGCGATTTTTGCAAGTGCTAGACTGCTTTTTCTGTCCTCCTTGCTCCCACCATCATGGGTTATTTTGCTACCTATGTAGCAGAATTCTTTAATTTCATCTAATTCGTCATCACCAATTGTATTGTATCGTATGTTAACAGGGGACCCAGAAACGCCGCGGAGGCTCCGTCCCCGCCGCAGCCGCAGTGGCCCACAACCCCACGACGACTACCGCAGTCCGCTTGACCCCTCCTCCACCCCACACCGAACCCAGGGGTTATTGTGCGGTTCGGCCCCCAGTGGACCCCCCAGGGAACGTCTCACACCAGACGAGTGTAACCCCTATGTTTGCGTGGTAGAGTAATGGTGGTGTACGCGTACGTGGAGAACTTAGTTGCGCTGCAATCGCCGACATAGTGTAACTGAGGCGGAATAAGGGGAAGCAGCCCGCATTCGCCGAGGCTGATGGAAAACCGGACCACGCCGGGCGCATTCGTGCCGCTGACCAGTCGCTCCTTCCCGCCCGGAAAGCCATGGGTTAGAACTCACGACCAACCGGGCTAGCCATGATCACCAATACTGATGTTAAGTTTATCGCTGTTCTCACTTGTGCTAGTTTTCTTCTTCATGAACAGTCTTACACCCTTATCAATTCGAGCACCTCGTTTGTGGTGTTTCACTTTCTTTTTTCCCTCTTGATTCTTGTACTTATTGTGTATTACCCGTCTTTAACTGTAGCTTACCCACACTTTTCTCAGATGCTTCGATATACTCCTTTAAATGGAACTGGTGCGGATTCAAGACACTCGACTAGTACTCGAATATAGGTCGGATAGGGTTCTACATACGATGTCCTTCATAGATAAATCACACTTCCCTATTCTTCTCCAAATGAACTAAAGTCAATCATTTGCCTTCCCTATTACAGTCCTTATAAGCTGGTTGACACGTGATTCCTTAATCGTACCGCACGTACACACCATATCTTAAACACCATAAAAGAGGAAGCGGGACAGAATCGTGGTTGGTAGTCACAATTTATAATTAAGGCAGTTTATTGACATTACCCCTTTAAAAAAGTTGACAACTACAAATTGCGGACGAGGCACTAGGTAAAACTTTGCAAATACAGTTAGGAACCCAACGTATTCCTTACCCTAACAGACAATTCCAAATTAAGAAAACAGATTTCTGGACGAACTTGAGAACTTCAAATTCCCCGTATAGGACTTCCCTCACAATAGATATAATGAAAACAATTACTGGTAAAGGGTGACTTAATAACAGTTGAACACTAGTGCCGAGCTAAATGCCAATACATAACATGTTAGAACAATTTAAATAAAATGAACTACAACACACATACTGATCATTAAAAAATAAAAATGTTCACATGCTCAGACAAGTTAATAAAAAATTACTACAGAAAGGTGCACAGGCAACTCAGCAGATGCTCTGCAGTTTACGGTTAGGCAGTTGACAGTCACTAATATTTACGAAAACTAGTTCATATGCAAACAGGTTACATATATGTACCAGCTTAACCAGCCTTGACGAAAGGAACATAAATACTAAACTGTGGAAGGCGATATGTGAACAACCCCAGTAGTGGCCTGGTTCTTAAACACTGCCAGGCCTCGACCTCGGATAACATTTCACTCCCCGCCAAGGCTCTGGCACAATCAAAAGTTTCTGCCCGAGTCACAAAGACATTGCAATAACTCTAAATCATTGAAACACGCGACAGAACCTCAGACTCACTGTATTAATAGAGTGCACGCTTTGAAAACGGCAACATAAAATCATTTGATTACAAGAGACACAAACCACTAGTGAAAGTTCTGAAAAAAATTTCAAATAACGGCCACCATTTAAGTAGGCTAACTGAACTCATCCACACCGTCTTAAAGTTCGACTATGAAAGTCTCACCACAGTAATAAAGTTTAAAATCTAGGAGTGCGTCGGTGAACAAACAATTACAACGAGTTACTCCGTATCAGGTACACAACACGAGGGAGCGGGTTCCACAGCTTCACCCCCTTCCCTTCAAATTTTGTTCCCAGTGAAGTCACAGAATTCGTATCTCCAAGCTGCCTATGTCGGCACAAAAAGCCCTATCAATTTCACATCATAACGTGTAACGGTCATCACGCGTGTTCGGCAGCCGTGGGCACTCGTCTCCCCTTTAATGTCACGAGATCTTTAATGTCACCCAACCAAGTCGCTTCGCCCGTCAACCCGCAAGATTTGACACGCGAAAAGCAAAGATAACTAGCTCAACCACAATCGATCTCAATGATACATGAAAAAATAACACCTGCCCCAACTCGCCACAGCTCACTCGTTCCATTTCATATCGCTTTGCAACGTTACGCATACATACTTAATGGACATGACTCTCAAGCAGAATATACTGATGCTGTATTTGAAAACTGAGGTATTGTATTTTCTACTCCCTTGCATTAACTTCCGTTTTTACACATTTAAAGAAAGCTGAAATTTGTCACGCAGACTAGGTACACATTGTCTGAGTCATCTTGCATCATCTTACAGTCACTCTACGACGACATCGTAGCGTTCACCACAGCATCATCAGAAAGCAGCCGCAAATGGCTGCTCACCTTCTACGTCAGACCATTTACGTATGTAAAAAAAATGTGTGTGAAATCTTAAGGGATTTAACTGCTAAGGTCATCAGTCCCTAAGCTTACACACTACTTACCTAAATTATCCTAAGGACAAACACACACACCCATGCTCGAGGGAGGACTCGAACCGCCACCGGGACCAGCCTCACAGTCCACGATTGCAGCGCCCTATACCACTCGGCTAATACCGCGCGGCCACGTATTTAAAGAATAAGAGTGGTTCTATCACGCTTTCCTGGGGAACTCCTGATGAAACTCTTGCCACTGATGAGCACTTGGCGTCGAGAGCATGGTACTGGTTTCTATTACGTAAGAAGTATTCGAGCCACTCACATATCTGGGAATCTAATACTCGTACCTTCGTTAACAGTCTGCATGTCAGACCCTTTACGGAATGCAAGGAATATATAAACTGGCTCTTACCGTTCATCGGTGTTCCTCAGGGTATCCTGTGAGAAAAAAGGTAAGGCAAGTTTCTGACGAGCATTGCTTTCTAAATCCGTGCTGATTTGTGAACAGAAGCTCTCTCAAGAAAATTTATTATGTTAGAATTGACAGTACGTTCAATAGCAGCAAACTGATCGTAAGGATACTGGTCTGAAATTTTGGGGGCCCTTGTTTCACGCTTGTTATGTATAGCAGTCACGTGCCCTTTCTTCTAGTGTGTTGGTACTTTTCGATGGGCGAGAGACTCGCTATAAATACAAGCTCAGTAAGAGTCTAATCAGGTAAAATACGCTTTGTAAAACCGTACTGGAATTCCACCCGCTTCTGGCGTCTTATTTGCTTTCGTTCGGTTGCTTCTTTGCGCCAAAAATGTGCATTACTATGGCTTCTCTAGGAAGGCTGAGCGATGGTCAAACAACAGAATGTCTGTACGACACTCCTGCGTGAACGATTTCATAAACGAGTGATTTAGAACTTCGGATTTTTTTGCTCTCTTCTGTTGCCATACACGAACTAGTCAACGAGTGACTGAAGCCTTTCAACCGCTTAGCGATTTTATGTAGGAACAGATTTTCTCGGATCTTTTGCTAAGGTAAGACGGTGGTAGTTTGACATTTGCACGTTCTTTTTTGAACCGAGAGTTTGACGGTCTCCGCTTCCTCAACAATAGCCTAACTTCGTTATTCAACCTAGATGGGTCTTTCTCGTCGTTAACACATCTACTCGGCTCATATTTCTCCAGGGCGCGATTCCCAGCTCGTTTAAACTTTGCATATAATCTTTCTTGTCCATCATGTTGCAACTAAATGATGTCCATTCATTTTCTAAGTTGGATGGTAACAATTACTTAGTTATTTTCTCTTGCAAAACTACTCTCCTAGCCCTTTTGAAGGATGTATTTAGTGACCATCATCAACGTGATGACATCATGATCACTAAACTCCAAATTGACACCGTAGAAAAGGTCAGGCCTGCTTGTAGCTAAAGGTGTGGAATAGTTCCAATGCGTGTATTTGTCCATCTATTTGCTGAAGGCATTTTCTTGTAAAGGTTTTCAAAACTACTTCACAAGACTGCATGTCCGTGCGCCTGCAATTAATCCATTAGACATGCGAGTGTACACACGGTACGTTGAAGGCGCCTCCAATTAATATGGCATTATAAGGGTATTTCTACGATATCTGGGCCTAGTATTCTGTTACATGCGTTACTTCACTGTCAGGCTCACTTACAACCTCGATATGCGCGCCTTTTAGTCGATTGCAGTAAACACTCTCCTTCCTACGGCATGTAATACGTATTTTTAGTAAAGATTTCATACCTCACTAAGTATTTCACTCTTCTCTACCTAGAATTTCAGCCAGATGTCGGTTAATTACCTGGGAGCAACAACTTTCATAGGGGGCAATTGATTCAGTATCTTTGTCACGAGTATTTTGACAATTTACTGTTAATATATTGGCAGTCTAAGTGTTTGCTTTGTGTAAGATCTGATTTCGTTCACCGTATTGACGGGCTAGGGTTCATCAGAAGACCTCAAACTACCGCCTAGCACTCCACAAGTACACTGCTAACCGAGCAAGTCCACCCCTATCCCATCAAGAGGAGTCCTACAATTCTCCACAATACTACGCGAGTCGAGAAATCTGCAGCATGTCCGTCGCAGGATCGATGAAGTCTTTGGTTGAGACACTCCACTCGGCCCCGAAACAATGTTCCCGATCAGTTCTGGGAAAGCTACTGCAAATCGCGAGTTCGGTTTGCACCCTCCGTGAGTGGCCTGCAGTCTTCACCACTTCCGCCAGCCTCCCGTATGAAATGAGGATGGCCCCAAAACTCAAGCGGTGCACGTCATTTCTGCCAACGTGAGCCACAAACTACACACGACTGCACCTTGCGTGAACGATAGCCACAGGAAGAATCTCATCCATGTCTTGAACGAGGCCCCCGGCAGACATACCTAGCTCATATTGAGTTACATCCCGGCTATGGACGCTGTTTCACTGCGGAGTCTAACTTGGCCTAATATTGGAACTCCCAACGACAAGTGGCCCTGTTCCCCCTTGTGACAGGTCGGATTCTGATGAAGCAGTTGAAGGAGCGGCCACCTGTCAACTCACGGAATGAATGAGCGAGGCCAGACTGCCAGCTTACACATTGAGACTCCGCCTCAAGCGACGCAAACCCCTATTTACATCTCGGTGCACACCTTGCTGAAAGGGGGAAAACACCACGTTCGGCAGCATAATTTGTGGGCTAAACAAGCGATACTCCAGACTGTCTACCACCGCCACAAGCCGAGGCAGCAGCTGGAAGACGATTGGCAGTGGGAAATGTTTCAGCTACTGGCAAACTGCAGCAATCTCCTCGTACGTCCACACACAACACTCACAAAATGGCTCAAATGGGTCTAAGCACAATGGGACTTGACATCTGATGTCATCAGTCCCCTAAATTTAGAACTACTTAAACCTAACTAACTTAAGGGCATCGCACACATCCATGCTCGAGCCAGGATTCGAACCTGCGACCGTAGCAGCAGCGCGATTCCAAACTGAAGCGCCTAGAACCGCTCGGCCACAGCGGCCGGCCAGTACGCACACATACTGTACATTCTAGTACTACTAACGTAAGAGCTATTTATAAAATACACTCACCGAACGCCAAATATGTAACTTCCTTCCTTCCAGGTGATGATCAGCAACTGAGCTGCGTAGCTTTCAAAAGAAAG
Organism: Schistocerca gregaria; assembly: GCF_023897955.1. Taxonomy (NCBI): domain Eukaryota; kingdom Metazoa; phylum Arthropoda; class Insecta; order Orthoptera; family Acrididae; genus Schistocerca; species Schistocerca gregaria. The sequence goes on from NC_064923.1 coordinate 295,085,189, forward strand.
TACAATTGTGCTACCGACTGCGGGAATTTATTCTTAACAGATATTGAAACACCAGATTATAAGCACGGAATTTAATAATTATACGCAGAAAAAGCTAAACATGTAACTCGCTGTTCTGCTGGTTCCTCACAGGCGGAAGCTGGATACTACTAGGAACACGAGACAGACACTTCTACTTCCACAGGATGGGGGAAAACAAACGGTTCTGTAACGTAGTGACGTTGTTTAAATTCAGAAAACTGACATTACGAAATATAATGGAGTCTGGACAAAAAAGCACACTACTAGACTAAGAGGAAGACCAATGACACAGTAGCAGCACGTCTGTTTCATTCAGTGATAGTGAGTTATTTTACAGTATGATGCGGTAACATAGACAGTCATAAAGTTTGTATTAACTGACTGGCCGATGTAGTCTGATCTCAAGTTTTTCTTGCTCACAAATACAGCCATGCGCAAAACCTAACAACGAAAGTAACCTTCGTATTATGAGCCGCTGCCAAGCAACATAGGTGAATGAAACTTGGACTATACGTAGAAAGAACAATATTATACGTGGTGGAACCCAAAATTTTCGGGACTGGTGCTGCCATCTGGAAAGTAGGAGCAGTAGATCTTTGCACCGCCAGGTGGAGAGAGCTCCGTATCTCATGAGTCAGTGTGCGGAGTGGCATTCAGCTGGGAGAAAGTGTTGCGTGTCCACAGTGATTTCCGTAATACTCAGTGTTTGGTGTATGGTGATTTTAAGATAGATCCGAGAACAGAACAGCTCGTATCAAACTCTGTGCGAATTTAGGGAAATGTGCTACGGAGACCATTGCAATGATTCAGCAAGTGTTTGGGGTGGACAGAGCATGAGCCGTTCACTTGCATCTGAGTGTCATGCACGGTTCAGGGCCGGCTGTACAGACATCGAAGATGATTCTCACACTCGAATGCCCGTTAGCCGCACAACGCCAAATAACTGGTTCATGCGGATCGACGTCGAACCATTCAAGACCTTGCAGATGATGTGGATGTTGGTTATGGGACAGGTAAAAGAATGTTGGCTGAAGAATTGGGCATGCATCTTTTCGTTGTAAAACTTGTGCCAAGGATCTTAACTGCCGATCAGAAGGCACAGTATGTTGAAGTGTGCACGGACCTTCGTCAGACCGCATCTGATGATCCAAACTTTTGGTCAATGGTCATCACCGGCGACGAGAGCTGGATTCTCGGTTATGTCCAAGAGACAAAGCAACAATCGTCACAGTGGAAGAGCCCAGGCTCTCCAAAACCCAAAACAGCGAGACAGGCGAAGAGCATGACAATCGTTTTCTTTGATAACAGGGGAATTGTGTACAAACACTTCGTCCCACCAAACCAAACAGTGAATTCGCACTATTGTGACGTTTTGTGAAGGTTCCATGAAAAGAGTGAGGCGACGACGGCCTGAACTTTGGCGTTAAGGGAACTGGCTGCTGCATCACGACAACGCGCCCTCTCACACGTCCTTGCTCACCAGGACCTTTTTGGCAAAAAACAACATGGCAGTAGTACCGCACCCACCGTACTCGCCAGATTTGGCACTTGCGACTTCGCGCTGTTCCCAAAAATGAAACTCAAGTTGAAAAGGCGTCGGATCGACACTCGACACACTAGAGAAGATTCAAGAAGCATCGCTGGCGATGATAAACACCCTCAAAGAACAGGACTTACAGAAAACGTTTGGCCAGTGGCAGAAACTCTGGGACCGGTGTGTATGTGCAGATGGGAACTACTTCGAGGGTGACCAATAGTGGAAAGGTAAAGTTTTTAACAGATGGCAGCACCAACCCCGAAAATTTGGGAAAGCACCTCGTATCACCGCAAGTAACTGAAAGAAATACGCAATTAGACGAACAGAACCTACACTTTTATTCAAAGACAATAATTACACTGAAGTCAGCGCGATCCATGATGAGCTCCTGGACATTACAAACGGTGGGACGTGGTTCTTAGTACATGGCAACGTATGTTCTGCAACGTGGTCCCGTGCTGACCACAAGGATGGTAAGGAGTTCTTGTGGTTGGTCGTCCCATTCCTCCACCAGCGCGGTTGACAAGAGCTGGATGGTCGCTGGTGTATGTGGACGTGCTGCAATACTTCTCTCCCACGCATGTCACACGTGTTCGATGGGATTTAAGTCGTGGTACGGGCAGAGCAAATCATTCGCCGAGTACACCCACGTTCCATGAGGTCATCAGCTCCGGAGTTCGATGCGCTGAAGGGAAATTAATGGAAATAACATCACGACCTAGAGAATATTTTGTGTATGTGTTGTGGTATTATAAGCCAGTTGTACTCAACCTGATTACACGACGTGTCCGTTAGCGACAGTTAATGCCAGCTGTTGAAGTAAAGTATAATTTTGTGATTCAGATTTCTGTCAGCGTAGTTCTGCGATTTTAAATCAGTGCAGGGTACTGGTGGCATCGTCACTGTGCTGCTCATTCAGAAAACGAAAAAAAAAGAATTTTGTAAAAGATTTAGAAGTAGTCAGAATTCCAAGGATGGTGATCATAAGCTACATATGATAAGACAGATAACCAGACGAGGTAATTCAGTTCACAACTGATTCATCGCTAAACATTTTTCTCATGGGAACAGTAAACTGAAGTAACATAAAACGTTCACTTTCACAATGATGTGAGCACAAACATTCTCTCATCTGTAGAATATTAGATATCAAAATGAAACCAGCACATTGTAGCGCAGATGTACCAATATACTGCAATCCCTTCGATCTAATTACTTAAGGCCAGGTTCTCATTCAAAACTGCCGAAAACTCTATTCTACTGCAGTTTTTGAAAGCTGTATATGTCTCTTATCGTGGGACGAAAAACGTTTTCATCCGTACGGTACAAAAATTTCTAGAGTCAGTTATTCGAAGCAGTGTCTCGGCTGCCGTGAGACGGTCTCAGTCGGGGACGTTCGGTTAAGGTAGATTAATGGCCGCCTGTCCGACAAAACTGTAACTAGGATAACTTTCAGGCTGCCCCCTATCAGTGGCGGTGTAGAACCCTTACTTGTACGCATAACCCAGAGATCACTTGGACTCAACATCGGAACGAAAAAAGTGACTTGCATTGCTTATGCTGACGACCTCTGCTTAGAAGTACGATCTATACGTAATGTGACGGAAGTGGAAAACCTCGTAAACGACTTTAACACTGTCACCAGTGCGAAACTAAGCAAGAGAAAGACGACGTTGCATTGGTGTCGCTACCCATCTCGATTGATGTCAACGAGGGCACAACACAAATCTCTTGAAGGCTGCTGGGGTTCAGTACCAGGCCTGATGGCGACAAAAAAAAAAAAACCTTGACAGTCATGCTGCAAAAGGTCAGGGTCCCAACATACATTTATTCTAAAAAATGGTTCAAATTGCTCGGAGCCCTATGGGACGTAATATCTGAGGTCATTAGTCCCCCAGAAGTTAGAACTACTTATACCTAACTAACCTAAGGACATCACCCACATCCATGCCCGAGGCAGGATTCGAACCTGCGACCGTAGCGGTCGCGGGGTTCCAAACTGAAGCGCCCAGAACCGCTCGGCCACAACGGCCGGCAAATTTATTCTAACAGGGGATTAGATCTACTGCAAAGCGCAAATATATTCAGAATATCTGTAGCGAGCAGAATGTACTACGTAGGCCAAATCCCACCAGTTTCAAATCACATAGCAGACAGCATACAGATGGCGTTCTGTAGGTTTGTCCTTAGAGGCTACATTTTCAAAGCAAACTTCGATACTTTGAGGGACCCACTCATGAGGAGGGACTGGTCTCATCATTGCCAGACATAAGCGTCGGACCTTACTAATCCACTGTATGCATAAAACTATCACCAATGACACACTGAGCTTAATTAAGAACGTAACACTAAGTTTGAAGCCATGCAGTATAATGTCACCAATTAATGAAAATGTGAAACCAATAACTTACCGCCATCTTAGACTCTACTATCGCGAGTTCAGTTACGTACGACAAGTTGACCACATCCATCCACCTTATACCAACGCGAAATTCTACAGTTTTCTCACAAAAGATTGTAGAGAAAACATAATCATTCAAAAATACCCGCCAGCTAAGTGGAATACCATTTGGCGAGACATTCGTAGCTCTGTATTGCCATCAGGCTTTCGGTCTACACGGTATCTAGTCATCAACGACAAAGTTCCAACCAGTGACAAACTCCACAGTATACCCCTGAGTCCCTACACCCGCCTATACGATATTTAGCCACGTGCACACCTTAATTCACGGGTTCACCTGTGGTACAGTTGGACTGATCGCGGCACACGTACAAAGTAGACTTGAATAATACTGTGCACACACGAAATACGGACATGGAGAGATAAGAGGAAAAAGGAGATTACATTGACGTGTCTGACAAAATGTTGAAAATTATGGTGCAGATCTGAATCACTTTATAAACGTCACTACTTAGCACAAAATAATGTGTCACAAGAACATGGAAAAACCAGAAAAACTTACAGAACTATTCTGTGATTATAACATTATTTTTTAATTCTTTACTTTGTTTAGAAAGAAGTCAGTATTAGTTTCTAGAAGAAGACATTTTAAATCATCAGAAGATGACTTTTATCTACCGGAAGGGAAATGTCACTGGCCATACCAACATGGCACTATCCTTTTTACTAACTGAAAACGTTAATAAAAATACAAGAAGACAGAAAAGAAAATTTCTGTAATACAAGTAAACTGATGAAGACTACATTTTGAACAATAGCAGGATATTGCTTGTATTTTAATACCGCCTGTCTTTACCTTTACAAATATCAACATCCTATATTCATATGCAAGACTGAAATAACTTCCAACAAGAATATTTTCAAGATAGGAAACCTAACCAGCACATTGTGGATTTGTGCATTGATGTGTGGAATATTAAAGATTACAGAACACAGTTTCATAAGATTCATGATTAATTTATCCTGTGGTTGAATGATGAAAATGAAAAAGTTTACTACAAGGAAAGTAATTCTTTACTTAAAGTACTGTTGGAACATAGAACTATAGGATATAATGCGAAAACAATTTTGGTGAATCCAATACTTAATTCCTATAAACTGTAACTGTATTTGCATTCAGCACATATTTGTGTGTTCACGTGTAAAGAAAAGTTTCATATAATAAAAATTTAAGGTGCAGTTTGCACATTTAACTATTGATATAGTGCAAAAACATTTCCTTTGTGAATTTGTAACTATTTCTTTTAATATGTTGATTGTATTTGCATTCAGTACTTATTTATGTATTAAAATGTTCATATATAACAAAAATAAATAAAAGCTGCACATAAAAATAGTGATAGAAAACTTGTCCTGCTTTGATACACTTTGACAAAGTGATTAACATTTCAGTATGCATGCAAAAATATTTGGCCAACAAGGTGACGAACTATCTGTCCAGGTTGGTGAATGCAGAATATCCAGCTCAGCCAGAACAGCTTTTTTCACTAAGATGAACGATGGAATTGCTCTCTAATTCCGAAAGGCTTGATATATTGTCCTGCAATTGCAGATTAAAAGTTTTGTGGAAATTGAACTAATAATACAGTTAAAGTTTTCCCTAAATTATACACAGCTTTTTCTCGAGAAACAATGTTTAAAAACTGCTTGCAACTTACAACAAAAGCAGTTAAACCTATTAAATTTTATCTTTGACTCCCACAAAGTAAACACTTTTACTATGAGTTTATATGTATAATTTATTAAACATGTTAATGTTAACTATTCATGTAAAGCAATAAAAAAAGTGAATCAAAACCATAAAAATTAAACTCGAGTATCCAGCCAGCACCATATCATTAAATTTAAGGTTATTTCAATGTGTTTACGTATAAGCTCCAACAAATTTAATGTAGTATCGGCTGATGTCATGAATGTTATATTTCAGATAACTCCTGAGGGACTGCAATGCATGCAGTCTGCTTACTTTGAACTCATATGCCCTTTTGTTTTGTATTGAAACCCTCAAAGTATGAAAAATGATAATCCCCAAACAGATCCTTCGTACATCCCTTCATTGGCCCAGAAACTTTTTAAGCTTTGCCTATTTTTTCTTATTTCAATGAGAACCTGGATGTAAACTGAAATATTTAATACACAAACTCAGGGCCTGCAACGAAGTTACTTACACATTCATTAGGTTCTGCATGATGAGCTACACTTATTATGAATTACCTTTATAGCATAATCTACTGTTAAATATTTTATTAGCACTCAATCTCTGGTTATGTTAATTACAGGACAGAGAATACAGGATAATGGTAGACTGATCACAACGTAATTTACATATTCATTATTGTTTCAGAATTAGGTACTATGAATGAGCGGTTCAGATTTTACACTTTATAATAGAAGATGCAGCCTTCTTGTCATTTCAACTTCCAGTCACATGTTCCATCTGAAGCATTACAAGCTTAAAGTCAAGATGGTTGTTATGACTTGTACCCACTGTTCTACTGCCAGTCAGTGATTATGTTACTTTTGTAAATGAAACCTTCTTCACCATCTCATACATCATCCATGTACCTTATGTCAGCAAAAATACCTGCAAAATTCTCGCAGCGCTTCTACAGCATCAAGTGCATATTACCTTGGGCCTGTTGCAAACTATAGGCATCTTACAAAGCAATAATGCTCTCTCTGCAACTATCTCTGAAATATACAGTTTCATGGGGTCTCACATATATAATGTTTACTCCGAATCATTAAAAAATTTTATAACTTGTGATAAAAAAAAGAACAATGTACCAACGAAAAATAAGGGAGAGAGTGCCATGGATGTGATACACGAGTTGGGTGGCAGCCTGTAAAACAAAGGCGTTACTTGCGATGGCACAATCTTTACATGAAATTTTAGTCGGGAACTTCTTACTTCGAACCTGAAAATATTTTGTTCATGACAGTCATTACTTAGGGAGAAATGAACATTGTAATAGATATGGCTTGCACAGAGAGATTTAAACGTTCGTTTCTCCCATGTGCTATTCTAGATTCTAGAGTGGAACGATGAAGATATAGCTTCAAGGTGGTTCGATGAACCCTCTCCCAGGGACTTAATAATGAATTGTAGAATAATGATATGCATGCAGATATCAATAAAATAGATTAAAAATTGTGTAAAACATACGTAAAGTGAATTATTAAATCAACTCTGACACTTTTTTTCTATTTAAGAGGTTTAATCTAGCGTGTTTGTAAGTGTAAATTCATTCTGTCTGCAGTGCAGTAGTTACTCATTTGTTTTGTTTTGTAGACAAGTGTCCATTCGTTTAGTAAGCCACCACTGAAGCTGATACAGCTCCACAAACCGACAAAATAAGATTTTCCCATTTCCTGTCTTTTCCTCATAGTATATTTTTTAAATTTCGTGTATGTTTCTGTCTGAGAGGTACTAGTATAAGCTCACATTTTGTAATAGTAAATTTGGACCGACTGAAGCTCCGTTTTCATTTCTTCTGAACTGCTCCATAAAACAGCTTCCAGAGTAAGACTCTTCAACAAAAAAATTTTTATCAGTAAACTGTCAAAGTTTTCGTAAGTAAGTACCAGAATTTACTGCTCTGCAGGAAAGTTATTGTGATCAGATCATACTTGTGATGGATAGTTGGCTAAATCCCGAAGCAGAAAGTAACTCATGGAAAATGTATGAGAAAGATAGAGTGGAGGCCTTAGGAGGGAGAGTGTTCAGTGCAGTTGGAAAAATATTGTTTCCATTGAGGTCGAAGTTGAGTGTGGGAGTGAAGTATATGGTCTCATAGAAAAGGTATCGGTGGAAACCAAGCTAAATGTCGGATGTTTTTAATGGCCACCTGATTGTGCTCACTGTTGCAGACTGTTGCACATAAATAAGCAGACCGTGCATTATTAGTTGGAGGCCAGTGTAACAACTGAGTATAGTCTGGGATATCTATGGGTTCATTGCAGGGATACAGACAGACAGTAATGAGAAGTACTTCTGATCAAGTTTTCTGAACACTGCCTTGAGCTTATAATTCGAAACCTCACATGCAATGGAAATATCTTGGACCTTACTGGTAGCACGTTCACACATGTTCTGCTCTAAAGAGCGTTTCCAAACAAAATTTTAAGTTTACAAACGCAGAATTCCGTTTTGCAGTCCCCCAACCAAAAAAATATAATTTATCAATCCCAAAAAAAATTTTCTAAAAATATCATGAAAATAGTCTAATGAGGAAAGCTGAGCCATTTAAGAGCTTAGAAAATTATTGTGAAGAAAATTTCAAATTAATTAAAAGAAAATTCAAAATTTTTAAAAATTTATTGAACCTTGATGACATGAACTGGACAATCGATACTTCTTTTTTTACCTCAGTAAACAATATTCAAATTTACAAGTATATCTAGTGTCTCACCATCATTTTTAAAAGCCTTAGTATACAAATTTAGAAGAATAACTTTATATTTTTCATCTAAAGGTAATAAAACTTTTCATCAAATTTTGTTGGAAAAATTTCAGATTATGAAATGTTTAAGATTTATGTTTTTTAAGTTCTGACAATTTAGTGAACACTTCTCAACAACCATTAATATAATTGTGACAAGTAAATAAAAACACCTACAGCTGTCCTTGCGAATTTAATTTATTTTGTCACTATCAGTTTCAACAGTTCAGTGTGTGATCTTGAAGCTGTTTTTGATGCAATACAGATTGATATGATCCCCATGTACACCACACCTGTTGCCATCATTACTGGATACACAGGAAAAAACTTAAGTGTCAGTGCTGTCAACAGACAAGGTATGTATGGGGATCATATCGACCTGTATTGCATCAGAAACTGCCTGAAGATAATGCACTGAAGCACTGAATTTTGTAATGACAAAATAAAATAAAATAATTAGGATGGCTGTAGGTATTTTTATTTACTTGTCACACTGGTAAACAGCTGTCTCACAGAGAGCACCTGCTCAAAAGATGAAGATAGAAAAGATCACTATAATTCTTAAGTTCACTTAACAGACTTACATTGCCACTGTTAACTGACATTTTTGTTTATTTATAAAGGAATTTAAAAGGTTTAAAAATAAAAGATTGGAAAACCTAAAATGCCCACTAAACACAAGTCGTTTGGAGAACATTTTCATTTTTTTAAGAACTACAGTTTCCACTTTAAAAATGTTCAATAAGCATTCTATGTTATGTATCATAAGTTCAGTTCCTTTTACTATATATAATAGCATATGCAACTGTATCACTTGGAATATTTTTGTTAAAGGATGTACATAATTTCATTGATGATTTTTGAGTAGTTACAATGTTCATTCTTCTAGGCATATTAACTACATAAATTGAATAATTTTGAACAGAATTTAAAGTACTTACATGTAAATAATTATTTAACTGAACTATTCTTTTAAAATCAATGAAAGCATTATATGTTTTCGAAAAGTAATTGGTGGATCAAGAATCCATAATTGTATTCATAAATGTAGAAACAACATCAAAAGTCATGAAAAAGTTGAGAACATTTAGGATGAACTGAACCAGCACTAATTTTAATATTAATTTCATTCCCCTTGTTCGGTAGATTTAGATTAATTTCAGTCTTGTCTTTCGCAGGAGATGAGTAAAGTTGGTAACTGTTGATGTGGTTCATGATTTAATAAAGAAAAAGTTTATTAATTCGTTTTTGAAACAACAGTTACACAAACGCCTTCCAAATCAATCAAAGTATCAATTCCATCAGTTGTATTAATTTCTAAATTTAGAATAGTATCTAAAATTGGAATCTTTGTAGGATGATTTAGGTCATAAATTATTGAACCATCAAATTGAGAATTTTCTTTAATAAAGCAATAATATCGTTTTCTTGATAAACATGACAATCATGTTAACAAACATTTCATCAACCAAATTAAAATTTGTATTTATTAACAGAAATGGAATAATTTGACGAAGAACATTACCTACAGTTTTTTGATTAGGCTCAATAATTTGATTATTTAAGCGTAGCACACTTGCACTTTTCTTTTGTATCCACATTCACCTTTTATCACTTTTGATTAAGATCCTATTTAAAATTTCATTGCTGTAATGGGAATATTTGGATTTTTTGAATAAAGAAATTTTTCTAAATTTTTGAAACTTTGTTGACCAATAGGAATTTGTATTGTCTTGCGTCACAGTAAAGTTGATTTTTCGATGTCATGTTTGAAGTTAAGTAAAGATAAAATGAGTAAAACATAGATGAATCTTTCAAACAAATATTCATCACTCAATCGCCAAAAATTTTGCAGACAGATAACAGAAAAGACTTTTACATAAAATAATTTCAAGGGTTAATGAAAAAATTTAACATTTGTCATTATTCAACTTTCAGCAAGTTAAAAGCATCTGTTGTTGAATAATTTAATAGAACATTGACAGAAAATACGTGGAAGCAATTTTTCTCCTCAGGGAAATTATAAATGGTTTGACATTTTCTGTAAATTGCTGAATACAACAACATGAGACATTCAGCTATAAAAAGGGCACCAAAATACATAAGTAAAGAATGTGAAAAAATCTTATTAAAATAGTTTACATGACAAATTTTCTAGATACTTAAATATGATGACAAAGAGATACTAAGTTATCTTAAAGGAATTATTGTGAAAGGATGTACTCCCTATTGACTGATATTACTATGAACAGCAATTATTGAAAATGAATTTAACTGATTGAGAAAGTTTTAGGAAAGAATGGAGATTAAGTTTGTGTTATATGGATGGATTTCAATAATTCGCAATGCGTTCACTAAATCAATATGAAGTGATTTTTTAAAAGTATTACAAAATCTTTTTATACATGTGGAGTGTATTATTGAAACTTTAATCATGTTTGCCATTGAATGTAAGATTCATTGTGCTTACTCATAAACTTTATTTTGATGTTCAAATAAATATTAACAAAACCGACTCAATGTGGAAATTAATTGAATATTTTAGGTTTGTGCCAATGAAATGAAAAAATGGTTTTCACGCATTTTGTCTATGTTTTTATGACTGTTACTTAAAACTGAATTATGCAGAAGGCACTTGGAAATTTTGTTTCACATTCTAAAAACTGTTTGAAGATTTCTCATTACCTTTTACCCTTTCCATTTCTGAGTATTTTAAATCTTCTAATATTTTTTATTATTTTTTACTCCTATTTTTTCATTATAAATGGAAAGTGAAAAATATGATTTGTCCACTGTGCAATGAAGAAAAAGAAATTCCTGAAGAAATTTAAATAACAAAAGGTAATTTGTCTTCAAAATCAGGCTGTGAACATTGTATAAGAAATATGCAAGAAGAATGCATTCATATCTGGTATAATAAAACTATTCTTTGTCAAAAATGTGGAAAGGAATTTAAAAATGCTTCCAGGTATGTTTATAACTGTGATCATTCAAAACATGAAATTTAGTACTACTTTATCAAAAACATAAATAAAGAAAAATTGTAAAGTTGAATGATGTTGTAGTAGATATGTGTGTCAACCATATTTGTAAACACATAAAGAAATCATATCATGTAAAAACATTAAAATCTAATTAATTTTTCATTTTTTACCATGATCTTCTGTGCAACTACTTAATTCTTTTAAGCAATCTTTTGTAGTATGTTCATAATTTGGTTTTGAAACATATGTTTTATACATATATATATATATATATATATATATATATATATATATATATATATATATATATATATATAGCTGTATTTATAATGTTCATCAATTTTAAGTATTTTTCTCCACTAAAACATTTTGTATCTGTAATGATTTTTGTATGTGGTGTATTTCTAATGTTTTCCATTGTCTTCTCAAACAGAGAATTACTAATCAAAGTATAGAAATCTTTTTCAAAATATATAGCTGCCCTTTTTCTCAACGCTGTATTGAAATGAAGGTATTTCTTCAACCAATGTACTTTTTAAAATGATAAGATTATGAATTTTCTTTACTTTTAGTCCAAGATTTAAGCATTGTTTAGTAATTCTATAGTGAAGGACATACTATTCTTTGTTGTTCGACATTGTTAGTAATTTATTTCCTCATTCTGGTGATAAAGGTAATCTTTATGTAAATCATGCATTTTTCTAGATCAGCTTCAAAAATATAGCTGTATTTTTAATGTTCTTCAATTTTAAGTGTTTTACTCCAATAAAATCTTTTATATCTATCCACTCAAATGTTCTAAATAGCAAGAAATTGAGACATGGCCCAACCATTTAAACCATCTGCATCTAAATATGGTATCTGTTTCTTTGCTCAAAATTTTTCATATATCTGTTATTTGGATACTCATATCTTTCAGTACTTTGTGTAATTCTACCTCGAATCCCTTTCTCAAAAAAAAAAACAAAATTATGCCATAATCATGTCATAAATCCAATTTTTATTATGGTCATTCTTAACATATAATCCCAAGGTAGTCCAAGCAGTGTAAAATACAAAGTTGTATCAAGTTTATATGATTTAATGCATGTATCTCTAAAAGTTTCTAAGAAATGTGCTTAAATTAGAACATTTGATTTTTTATATAGTCTTGGAAATTCATCTAATAATTTAATGCTGAATTTTTTCCAAACTGTTTTTGCTCTTTTGTAGTCTTTATCAGTAATATTATCTTTATTCATTCTGAAATAAGAAAACACTTTTTTGGGTAATTTTTTTCTTGCAGTTTTTCTTCTGAGTCCATATATTCATTAGCATAAACTCCATTTTTAATTACTAAGTCTAGTTGTTCACCTACAAAAGATTGGAAGACAATTCATCAATACTTGAAGCCATAAATTTGAATGTATCAAAATATATTAATATTAATCTATCTTCAACATGTTTAGAAAAAGAAATAGATTTAGGTTTAATATTTGGAATTGCATCAGTATCTGTATTATTCCCTAATTCTTTGATGAACAAATAAACATCATAATTTGTTAAATTATGAAGTTGATGAAATTTGGAATCTGATAATTAAGATTCCAATCTTAATGTGCAGCACCATGATATTTTCCTGTTAGATGTGAATGGCCTTTTACTTTCTTATCATCAAAGTCACATTCTCTTTCACAAATATGGCAAACTTATCGATTTATATATATATATATATATATATATATATATATATATATATATATATATATATTACTTCTTCTTTAGTCAGTTTCATTGGAACATTTCTCTTATATATTCTAAAAATTTCCCTAGATTTTTCTTTTATAATTTCAACTTATCCATGACTCTGCCGGGAATCAAACCCGGGAACCTGTGCTCGGGTATCGAGAATGCTAGTGCACGACCACAAGTTGCGGACGCTAATCCAACATTTTTACAATCTTTTACTCTTTCTACATATTCACTTCATAGATATGAAACTGATTTTATTGAATAGAAAAAGCATTTTTGATCTTTATTTTTTACATTAACTACAGCTTTTGTATCTTTAATTAATTTTGGTAAATCCATAAATCAAGAACTCTTAATAAGGTTGCATCTACTAATTTTTAATTCTAAATTGCAATTATAAAATTGGCATTTTTACCATTTCTCTTCATAGTTCATTTAAAGAATTTTCATAATAATCTTCTTAAATCAGTTACTGTTAATAAACTTTATTCGGTGTTTTAAAATAAAGTTCTTGTGTTTTAAAATTGCAATAAAATTTCATGTTAACTATCATTGATCTTCTTTGTTATAAAATATTCTTTAATTTGGTGAGTATTTACTTTTTAATTTGTTTAAAAATTCTATTGATTCCACAATATTATCTATGTTACCCAATCCATAAGTCAGTATTCTTGATACGATAGCCGAGCATTTTCTACAAACTCATTTGGGCAATTTGAAAAAAAAACATCATCATCGAGGAAATTGATGCCTGGTAAATTTCCTGGTAATTTATTTGCTTAATTTCTTGATATTCATCCACTACATGTTTGAAGATCATTCTCAAATTTATTATTAATAATTTCGCCTCCAGTTCTACTGATAAGATCAATTAACGGTTGTTTATTGAGTTTAAAATATTTTCTTAAATTTTTTTTGATGATTTGGTTAAGTTCACTTAAGGATTTTTCATTCATGTTGTCATCACCATTAATTTTAAATTTTGTACTTTCTTTGCTTTACAGATCCGGTGTATTTCTTTTTTCATTCAAATCATCATCAACATTGTTTTTATTGTCAGTATGGCTTACAATAAGATCACTCAAGTTTTGCTTCCTAGGCATGTAATAATTATTCAATTTTTCTGTTCCAGCTATTGACCGAAGTTCTTCATTATTTTTATAGTTTCCTCATTTTTTCTTCATTTCTTTCCTATTAACATAGTCAATAAACTCACACAAATCATTTCTAGTTACGTTTGAGTATCCATTTTTCCTAATAAATTTCTAAATCTTTAAATCCATGCCTTGCTTTCATTTGCAATAATTTTCTATCGTATTTATGAAGAAGGAAATTTGATTTTTATTTAACCGTTTTTATTAAAATGCAGCTTTGAGATTTGTTTGCTTGCATTTATACAGAACTAGGTTTAATCGTTTTAAAATTTTATAAACGAAAAAAGCGAGTTTAAGTTTTTTAAGATAGACAAATGATGTTTGGCAGCTCTAATATACAGAAAACGAAGTTTAATTTTGTTTTAATTCTTCCATATTGGGAAATTATAGTTCTTTGGTCTAGGGTTTGGTGGGACTGTGCAATTGATTTCTGGGTTTGTGAACTAGAAATTTGAATCGTAAATGCTCTTTTGTCCAGAACATACATGAATATACCACTAGGAATATATCTATGTCAGTACAGAAATGGGGACTGGTGATCATGATATGATTATAGCAACTATGATTACACAACTTAATAAATCAGTTAAGAATGTTAGGGGAGTGTTTCTACTAGAAAGAGCAGATGAGAAGCTCTTGCCATCTCACTTACAGAAACAATCTGATATCATGTAGTTCCAGTAGAATGGATGCAAAGGAATTATGGGTAAAGATTAAGTGGGTTGTAAATCGAGGTCTAGAAATTTATGTACCTAGTAAATTGATTAAGGAATTGAAAAGCCCCACCTTGATTAAATAATGAGATTTGGAAAAGCTGTTGCACCAATGGTTTAGAAGAGGTTAGCGGAGATTCATGTGTTTTGAGGAGATCTATGGGTCAATCATACAACTACTACCACCTGTATTAACTTAGCAAAAGTTGTGGCAAAGATTCTGAGAACATTCTGGTCCAATGTAGAATCGCCAAGTGGGTCTAAGGTGACCATCCAGTAACTTTTGACCAGTCTGGTGTGGCAGCTGAAGACAGCAAAACGAAAGCTACAGTTAAAAATTGCATGTAAAGAAATCGTTGACGCAGGAGTGTTGTAGAAACATACCGTTGTTTGACCATTGAATAGGGTCCCGCATAAACGACGTAGTGGTAAGCATCGCTGGTGTAGAGAAACATTTCAATGAATTGAAACAAAATAAGTCACCATGTCAGGATGGAACACCAGTATTGATCCCTTACTTGCCTTTATCGTTGTTCTCTTGCCCAGTGCAAAGTCCCAAGGGACTGCAAAGAAGTGCAGGTGACTCCTGTGTATAGGACGGCCCAAAGAACAGGACCGCCAAATTAGAGGCCAATATCCCTAACGACGGTTAGCTACAGAATCCTTGAACATATTGTCAATACGAAAATTGTAAATTTTCTTAAGACTGAGAAGCTTATGTCCATGAATCAGCATGGTTTCATAATATATCGTTCATGTGAAGCTCAGCCTACTCTTTTTCCACATGATACACTGGATGGTTGAAGGACAACTGGCAGATTCCATGTTTATAGATTTATGGGAAGCATTTGACTCGGTTGACCATTGCTGGCTGTTAAAGAAGGACTAAGCGTGTAGAATATGTTCACAGATACGTGAGTGGCTCAAAGATTTCTTAAGTTATAGGTCCCAGTATGTTGCCTTGGATGGTGAGCGTCCATTAGAGACAATAATATCGTCAGGAATACCCCCAGGGAAGCGTGACAGGGCCGTTCTTATTCTTACATACGTAAATAAACTGATGTAGAGGGTGAGCACCCATTTCTTGCTGTTTTCTGATGATGCTGTGTTGAACGAAAAGATGTCGTCTGAGAATGACTGTAAGATGATGCAAGATGATTTAGACAAAGTGTACCTAGTCTATGATGAAATGCAGCTCACTTTAAATGTAGGAAGATGTAGGTTAATGGATATGAAAGAGAAATCAAATCAAATATAGCATTGCTAAGTGTTCTGCTTGACACAGTTATGTAAATTAAATATGTAAGCATAACGTTCCAAAGCAGTATGAAATGGAACGAACATGTGAGGAAAGGTGAATGGTCGACGTCGGTTTATTCGAAGAGTTCTAGGAAAGTGTGGTTAATGTGCTGAGGTGGCCACATATATAGAATTGATTCAGGAGTATCTTTGTTGATGTATATGTAGATTACTGAAAAACTTTACAGGACTTTGGAGAAGAAGTCACAAAAAGAACATATAATTTATAATTTGTATGATTTTCTGTGAGAAACCACAGTTCTTGAAGACGTACTATAATTGTTGTAGAAACATATAAGAGACATTGTATTTATGTACATCATCTTATACAGGTTTTCGAAAGTGAGGGAACCTCTGCTGTCAGACAAAGGATGCATGTCGTTAGTAAATCTATCAACATTCAGTGAAACCACTGCAGTACTTTGATAATTCCCATTTCAAATTGAAACCAGATGATTGACACGCGACTACCGATACTTCACAAATGGACATCACATTTGATACAATATAGATACAATAATTTACGTCTTTCAAGACTCATACCCGATGATAGTGAAACATGGACTGTGGGAAAACCGGAACAGAAGAGACTAAGCATTTGAGATGTGGTTCTATAGACGAATGTTGAAAATTAGATGGACTGATAATCTGATGAATGAGGAGGTTTTGCGCAGAATAGGAGAGGAAATGAATATGTGGAAAACACAGACATGGAGAAGGGACTGAAATTTGTTAAGACCTCAGGGTTTAACTTCCATGATACTAGAGAGAGCTATAGTGGATAAAAACGGTACAGGAAGACAGAGAATACAATACATCAAGCAACTGCTACCTTGAGATGACGAAGCTGACACAGGAGAGAAATTCGTGGCTGGCCATATCAAACCAGTCAGAAGGCTGATGACATCTACACATCCTATACATGTAAACAATGAAGTACGCGAAAACGACAGTAAACAGATCAACTATCAACTTATTTACAATACATTCAAATTCATTTTTGAACAAAATTAGTGGGTTTCTTGTGGAGATCATCAAGTGGATTGGCTATGATCATGTCGATGGTTGGTATATTCTAATGCAGTTAAATATGCACTTTGTAAGCTCTGTGTGTCTTTCTGCTAACGTATAACTCAATTCAGTCATCATGGCGCATTCAAAAGCCATCGGTAAATCAGTTGCAAAAAATGTCGCGAATTTGCCAAAACCCATATTAATTCCGAGTAAGGTAGTCAAGAAGTGAACTGCTACTGTTAATGTTACGACAGACAAAGCTGCACAGAGCATTGAAGAGTCAATGAGAATGTAGCAAAGTTGCTACAAACTTATCACGAGAATCTAAAATTTGGATATTTGTGGTTAGGCCTTATGGGAAGCTGAAATCACTTGCTTCTTGTAAATTTATTTGTACATTATATGAATTGCCGAAAATAGGAAAAACGATTTCAAATTCTGTTTTCTATGGCTTATGACAATTTAGAGTACAGTCAGGTGACAAAGCAATGTTGAAACATTTTCTAAAAATGCCACTTATGTTTTTCATAGAACCTGAAACAATTTAGATTACGGAAACCGCCTCACACTTTTGTGTTATGCATTATCCTACAGCTACTGCGTGCTCAGTATCACTATACAGTTTCAACACCTGTGTACTATTAAATCGAAGTTGAAACTTGTGGTAGTGGGTCAAAACGACAAAATGTGTGAGGTGTTATCCATATTACATATTTAATGGCTGGAAAACATTTAATTGAGAGAATCAGGCTTATTTCAGGACCCACAAAAATAATGTAAATAGCGAGAAAAGTCAAAGCTGAGATTTCAAAAAGATTAAACTGTTACCTTGTTCATGTTTATAAAATCTATCAAGCATTAAAAGTGCACTGAGAAAACCAATAGGAGAAGAAGATGAGCAGAGAACAATGTCCACAAATTGCTATGTCGCACGTATAGGGAATATATTTTGGCCCTACTGACGCGAAAACCAATGGGTGCCCCAGCATGTAACCTTCCACATAAGCCATCACAGTCAAATGGGGTGTATTCGGCGCTCTTTTCACCGGAATCAGCATAGTAACATGTGTAACTGTGGTGTGACGTTGGTAAAAAGGAGATACTGTGTTTGAAGGTGCCCAGGATCGCTCAGGGAATGAACATCCATGTTTTGTTGGTGTATCAGTGCTGTGTGGCTAACGAGTCTACAAGAAATAGTGCAGAAAAATGGTTCAAATGGCTCTGAGCACTATGGGACTTAACATCTGAAGTCATGAGTCCCATAGAAATTAGAATTACTTAAACCTAAACAACATAAGTACATCACACAAACCCATGCCCGTGGCAGGAAATCTGCGACTGTAGAGGAAATGGTGTAACACTTGCAGCCATGCAAATGTGGTGTGAGAACAGTAATTGTAAAATGTTTACCATGAAGATGTATGGTGCGATGCTTGCGTGAATGAGTTGCAGAATAGCATTTTGATACTTTTATTGAAAAGAACATATTTGAAATGCACATTACATCGCTGAGCACAACTAACACTACATACTCTCTTTATTGTTCATAGACTGTTAATTTACCAAAGTAACAGTTGGAAAATGATTAAAACCTTCAATCATTATATCTTATTTCAACGATCCCGCAAAAGAAATATTTAAAATATTGGGGGCAGTTCAGCTGAAGGCCTTACTGTATTTTTAAAGAAAAATAGAGAAATAACAAAAGTTTGAGCAACAGACTGGTAATAATAAACCAAAAATAATGCCAGCTAATTCACGATACAGCGACTTAAGGGGTACTGAATTTAATTGTGTCATGATTCACCTGTTACTTCACTAAACAGCCAAAACAAATATCTGAAACAAAATTGCAGAACTGAATTAATTGAAAGTTTAAACTGGAACCCTCGGCCATCCACACCTATTAAATTTACCTGTTTCCGTATAGAAATTACTTTCACGGCATAATCCAAATTCAGAAATGTTTAGTGACAAATGCTCCACGCAGACAATTATTCACTTCATCAAAATAACATATCCAGTATCATTACACGGAAGAGCATGTTATAAGTAATAATCGAGTTGTCATTCAGCGACAAATTACGTAACTGGTAAAACAAAAGCCAACAACTAAGATTAACACAATAGCTGGAAACAATATATTCATCCGCTGGTTCACCTCAGAAACCGTTAATCCAGCGTTTTAGTGTACATGTAGGCTCGATGACGGCTCAACTTTAAACTGGTCTATGTCACTCTGATACCGATTACAATACAAATGGGCATGGCCACTCTACACGGTACACAACAAGACCTCAGACAAACTATAAAGAAACTACTTTCAGTTGCACCTTAATGAGACCCACTGGTATCTTAAGTTTCACAGTTACAAGAATCCAAAACAATATAAGATTAATTAGTCTTAGTCTCATACACAAAGTTCCCACAAAATTCAAGTGGCAACAGTTAATACTGAATGGCTGAGCATGGTTATTGCACTGATCCGCCAGAACGTTATGACTGCCGAACGACTATCGATATAAACCCGCTCAGGCAATAGCAGCGCCACCTGGCGAGGACTGGCCGCTAGACAGACACATACATCTGGTGCATGCGGTGCCCGTGAGCGTGTGTCCATCTGTAGAATGGCGAACACTTGCGATCTTATGTAAATTTAACCGAGGGCAGGCGCGAGTGTTTCCGAAACTGCACGACATATCGGGTTTCGAGCAGTGCTGTGGTAAGTGTCTTTAACACGTGGTGGAACCAAGCTGCAACCATGTCCAGACGCCGTAGGTTTGGACAGCCTCGCGTCATTACAGATGTCGGAACAGCGGCGAAATTAACATCATACGTTAATACTGGGCAGAGTACAACTGGAGCTGAACACACAGTGCACCGAACATTCCTAGTGATGAGTCTCCACAGCCGACGTCCCTAGCATGTGCTAATGTTACCACCACGACATTACCAACTACGGCTGAAATGGGCACATGACAAACGGCTCTGGACGTTGACACCATGGCAGAAAGTTTCGTGGTCTGATGAATCCCGATACATTCCTCATCTTGTCGATGGGATGGTGCGTATCCGTCGTCATCCAGGGGAGCAGCTCATTGACACTTGTACTGCCGGACAGAGACAAGCTAGCGGCACCTCTACTATGCTCTGGGAAACATTCAAGTTGACATCCATGTGTCCAGTGGATTTCGTGCAACGCACAGTGGCGGCCAAGGAGTATCGTACATAGATTGCAGACCACGTACCTCCCTTCATGACGATCATGTTTCCCGACGGCAGTAGCACTTCTGAACAAGATAACGATGTAACAAGGCCAGAGGTGTGGTAGAGTGGTTCGCGGAACACAATATCGAGTTCCAACTAATGTGCTGGTCCCCCAACTCGCCAGATCTGAACCCCGTCGAACACATCTAGGATACAATGGAACGCGGCCTCAGAGCTCGTCGCGCCCCTCTCTGGAATATACGGGAGTTAGGTGCTTTGCGTGTGCAGATGTGGTGCCAACTCACTCCAGCGACCTACCAAGGCCTGGTTGCTTCCAAGGCCACGCCGCACCGCCGCTGTTTTCCGTGACAAAGGTGGAAATACCGGCTTTTAGGTGGGTGATTATAATGTTATGGCTGATCAGCGTAAGTTATTTGAAATGACGGTCGGGTATTCACAATAAACGTGGACCCTTACGAGTGGAACAGAACGGGTGAATAGCAGCTGGTGGTGTCTAACACACTCAACACTCAAGAACGTACAGTATAACTCATTTTCACATCCAGATGTAACCGTATAGCAACATCTCTCCTGCTTCAGCAGTTACAGCTGCAGAATTCATGCACTACCGAATGCCTGTCTTTGCCCACTCCGTAAACAGTAGTGGGGCCAACCGACGCCCGTCCGACAGCGCTCTGCATCGAAACAGCAATGCTGTAGCTCCCGCCTATCGCGCCGTTTTTTACCAGGCCGGCACCACATACAACACACGCCACGCAAACATAGCTGTCTCCAGTTCCCACTCAACCCAGACTGCCACTGCACACCTCCCGCGAACGTATCACGGCTTTTCCGTGGCGCCACCATCCTTGAAGGGAATCTAGAAATTAGAGATGTGCTGGATCAAAGATGTACCGGCATCTGGCACAAAAGATTCCAACCGACATGCAACGGTGACGTGTAGCCTTTTCAGTGACTATCAGTTTCAAATCACACAGGAACAGCTACAGTCATTTAATTGAAATTTGTGTCATCCAGCTCCAGAATGAAGACTGCCAAGGAAACTGAATGCCTCTTTCCGACGCAAAGCACTGAGTACACTGACGCCAAAGAAGCTTTCAAACGGCAGCATAGTCTGTTGTTGCACCAAAAGCGGAGCTACTGCAGGTTCTTCTGTCAGTAACTACAATTGTTTACCTTTGCGACGTCTCTGTACGCAGTAACATCACATACGTTGCTTTTAGTTGCTGGTTTCCTATGCGCCGTATTTATTTAAAGTACTGTCGAAGTTAAATGTCAAAGGTCTAAAATAGCGATAGTAGCCGAGATTCTGTAAATTAATTTTCTCGCTCTCGTGACTGTTGCAATAAATTGTATGCCAGCAATTCCACAGGCTTAAATTTTAATGCAAGTGAGCAATTAATAAAATTCCTATGTTGCTAGCTACTTGAATATGAACGTTGGGATATTTGCTGTGTTTTAAAAATGTCTATGAATTACATGAAAATGTAACTTCAAGTATATAAAAAAGTATACGTAAACCAGTGTAGTTGCAGTTAATTATTAGTTTCGGAATATTTACACTGGAATATCTTTAGAATATTCTCAGTGATATATGAATTGGTTTAAAAACTCTAACTGAAAATGACACTTAAAAGTCGTACATTATCTTCATTAGTTTTGTGATGCAATTGTTCATACCATTCTATGAAATGTTTCCGAAACAGCATTATTAACGCTGCTTTGTTTCATTTCCGGCTTTTATCTTATAACGTGTGATAAGGAAACAATAGTAAGGCGAAGAGTACATGATGATATGAGGGATCAAATTATCGTTAGAAGCGTTATAGTGTTCCTACATAGGTTAATAGCTTTTTTGTATGGAAGTGATGTTTCACTTTAATTATGTTAATGAAAGAGTAAATGGCTCTTCTACTTCTACAGAAAATTATTTCCCTTATCAGATACCGTTGAGGAACAAAAAATATCCTGAGAGATGTCTGATTTACATTGCCACAAATCAAGTGAAGTCACAATAAACTCTCACGCTTATGTAAATTTATAAGGTAGCGAATAACTGAAGTCCGATATTCCTCATCCGGAAGCCAAGGCTATACGCACACAGCCCTAAGGATATTTAAATCTCCCATTATCTCTAAATATAAAATTATAAAATTACATAGTCTGCTCGCTATAAGGATTTTTCTCCAGTAACGGTATAAATGGAAATAATAATAACACATAGGGCAATTTAACACAAATAAAGGAAAATACGGAACACGCAGAAGAGTATTACAATGTCAGCAATTTGAATGTAATACATAGTTATGCTCGACCGGTTAGCCGTGCGATCTCACGCACTGCTTTCCGGGCGAGAAGGCATGCCGGTCCCCGGCACGAATGCGCCCGGGGTTTAGTGTCTTGGTCCGGTATGCCGGCCAGTCTGTGGATGGTTTTTAAGGCGGTTTTCCATCTGCCTCGGCGGATGCGGGCTGGTTCCCCTTATTCCGCCTTAGTAACTCTATGTCGGCGACTGCTGCGCAAACACTTCCTCCAAGTACGCATCCACCATAATTACTTTACCACCCAAAAATTTGGGCTACACTTGTGTTGTGTGGTGTGTGATGTTCCCAGGGGCGGGGTCCGCTGGGGGCCGAACGCACAGTAACCATGGGTTCGGTGTGGGGCGGCGGTGAGTGGACTGCTGTAGCCTGTTGTGGGGTTGTGAACCACTGAGGGCTACGGCGGGGGCGAAGCCGTCGTTTCTAGGTCCCCAGTTCCATACAATACAATACATAGTTATAACCTTTCAACAATTGTTATGTCTCTCTATGGACATTACGTCTGTCCTTAAATGACGTAACTACCTCAATCTAAGTTCACTAATTCATTCATCAAATATTTACCTCTTCTAATTAAGTATTCTCTCACTTCTTCGTTTTGTTGCCACCTACATTTCTGTCAGCTGTTGTCACCACTGCCTTCAAAGGTAATATAATTATGAGTATCAAGTAAAAATTACGCTTAATTGTTATGAAATTATCAAATTTTGGTACTTGAACTTCGTTTATGATGTTAGTCAGTTGCATACTGCTTATCTCATTAGTGATTCGTGGTATAACAACCAACACTGCGTCAGCCACGCCTTTCAATAACATGGTCAGTTACCAAAATCGTTCCTTTTCCAGAACAAGTACATTTGATGTTATAGGCCTACTCCACATGTCGAGTAACTAATATACTCCTACATCCATACATACATTCATATAATTTTGATTCAGAAATATTGTCTTAAAAATAAATATGAAAGGTTCGAACAATATAGTGTCTGGCCGAAGAAATGTGCTTTCAAAAAAACCTTAATCCAGAGATAAAATCTTTGGAAATGAACGCACCATTCCGGGGTAATGCTATTAAGCTATACCTTTCCCTGAAGAATGCTCCCGAGCGTGTTGCTGGAGAGAATGAGATGTAAGGAAAGTCATTTCTCGGAATACCTTATCGAAATAGAGTTAAATAGTGGAGTGTCGAGGCGATTGGGGTTAAGAACACTAATAAAAAGTGGTTGCTTAAGTTTCGGTTTAGCCTTCAAAGTGTAAAATCGCAGCGGTGTAAATTTTGCTTTTCCCTTGTACATGTTTAAATGGTTTAATCCAACTACTTAAAAGACTGTCACGAACCATTTCCGACACCAGGACGCTCTTCTAAATGAAGTCTTGCCTCTAAGTACGCCTAGTAATTTAATCTGTCTGTAGTTGGTGTGACAGTGGCAAATATCGACATTGCAATAATCGAGTAAGGTACGGTCTCCTAATATGGCCCCCTTTTTTATTATCATGTGTAAATTCATCAAACTGCTAGAAGAAAGACAAGAGAATACGTTATACACACAAGTACGTTTACCATATATGCCCAGATCGTCTTTTGTAATAATCTTACGAAGAATGTAAAAAATAATGATAATACAAAGTAGTGGCCTTCCGTTATTTCTGAGAAAGGTAATCCATGTATGGTCCCTGTATGTCAACGCCACATCAAACTCTTACAGTTGGTGCAAAATCAAGAAACACAAGAGAATTTACAAAAATTTGTTAATACTAGAAAACTCTGCAGTATTAACATTTAAGTTACAAACAAGGAGTGCAAATACATGCATATTTACGTGAAATTCTTCCATTGCATTTTTCATGACTCCACAGAAAGCACTGTTCGCACGAAATCCATTTTTGTCCTTTGTTGACCTGCGAATAGAGTTTGTTGCACACTGGCATTTTGCATCTTCACCGCGGTCGCTTTCATCACTAACATCTACTTCATCAGAATTTTAGTCGACATCTTCCTCAGCAACAGAACTTTTCCCTCTTAGGTTTGCACAACGTGTCTCCTTTCTTTTGCAGCTGATTCCTCCTTGTCTTGCATCCTCTGATGTGACTCCACAATAACATTTCTGTGAGGTGAGCCAATGATAAGGGCAGTGTACTTCGTTGGGTGGAAATGCTTGATTCGATGGCAGGCCCAGATCAAATATCCTTAAGTGATATGGTACGATTGGCAACCTCTGGAGCAGCGTCTGGCTACATAAAATGTTAGTCTAAGATATTTTCATCCCTGGAGAAAATTCCTTTGGATCTAAATCCGTTGATACCCGTTGACGTATCTGC
Source organism: Schistocerca gregaria (assembly GCF_023897955.1). Lineage (NCBI taxonomy): Eukaryota > Metazoa > Arthropoda > Insecta > Orthoptera > Acrididae > Schistocerca > Schistocerca gregaria. The sequence goes on from NC_064923.1 coordinate 295,110,413, forward strand.
GGCCCTTGTATAAGCACTACCCATCAGAGCACCTATTTGATAGGGAGTAACAATATTTTCGTTTTGAAATTTCTTGGGCATCGTATGACTAACGGAAACATAAAGGAAACGTCCAATGGCAGCATTTTATCAGTGCAGTGCGGAGACAGGCAAACTATGAAGACAACATTATCTCGCTCAAGTTGAATAACATCGATGTTACGAATGTGTGTCATGCGGCCATCTAAAATCAGCAGCGCTGGATCGTATTAGGATAGTTTGACTACGTTGTTGACGCGTTGCAACCATTTCTTGAACCAGTCCAGCTGTATCCATCCAGAAGAATGAGTTGCCTCGATTGTACCTCGAGGAGTTGCGTCTAGTAGTACAGCCTTCAGGTTCTTGGGTGGAAAAAAATCATCGTGGGCGGAATAAACTGCCCAGGTACGGACATGCACGTTACAAGAGTTGCAAGTGAACCAAAATTTTGATAGCACTGTGTTATATTTTCTATATTTCCATTTTAGAGTCGTAAAAATTGGACACATTCTCCTTTGAGAATCCCTCCACGTTCTCCTTTGAGAATCCCTGGATTTTAGCTTTAGATAGCAGCTGTGGTGTTTTGGAGGAGGTATTTGGATGGCATTGAACAGTTGCAACCATTTGTTGCCTGCTAGTCCCTGTTAAGGGTTAAAAGGATACTCAACGTTATTTGTAACGGCTGTCTGAAAAATCATACCTTTGGCATAATCTACAAGTAATCCAAAATAATTTTTCTCCATTGTTTTACAGTACCTGACGAGCTGTTCCTCTATCTTGAGAGGTAATATACACTCCTGGAAATTGAAATAAGAACACCGTGAATTCATGGTCCCAGGAAGGGGAAACTTTATTGACACATTCCTGGGGTCAGATACATCACATGATCACACTGACAGAACCACAGACACATAGACACAGGCAACAGAGCATGCACAATGTCGGCACTAGTACAGTGTATATCCACTTTTCGCAGCAAAGCAGGCTGCTATTCTCCCATGGAGACGATCGTAGAGATGCTGGATGTAGTCCTGTGGAACGGCTTGCCATGCCATTTCCACCTGGCGCCTCAGTTGGACCAGCGTTCATGCTGGACGTGCAGACCGCGTGAGACGACGCTTCATCCAGTCCCAAACATGCTCAATGGGGGACAGATCCGGAGATCTTGCTGGCCAGGGTAGTTGACTTACACCTTCTAGAGCACGTTGGGTGGCACGGGATACATGCGGACGTGCATTGTCCTGTTGGAACAGCAAGTTCCCTTGCCGGTCTAGGAATGGTAGAACGATGGGTTCGATGACGGTTTGGATGTACAGTGCACTATTCAGTGTCCCCTCGACGATCACCAGAGGTGTACAGCCAGTGTAGGAGATCGCTCCCCACACCATGATGCTGGGTGTTGGCCCTGTGTGCCTCGGTCGTATGCAGTCCTGATTGTGGCGCTCACCTGCACGGCGCCAAACACGCATACGACCATCATTGGCACCAAGGCAGAAGCGACTCTCATCGCTGAAGACGACACGTCTCCATTCGTCCCTCCATTCACGCCTGTCGCGACACCACTGGGGCGGGCTGCACGATGTTGGGGCGTGAGCGGAAGACGGCCTAACGGTGTGTGGGACCGTAGCCCAGCTTCATGGAGACGGTTGCGAATGGTCCTCGCCGATACCCCAGGAGCAACAGAGTCCCTAATTTGCTGGGAAGTGGCGGTGCGGTCCCCTACTGCACTGCGTAGGATCCTACGGTCTTGGCGTGCATCCGTGCGTCGCTGCGGTCCGGTCCCAGGTCGACGGGCACATGCACCTTCCGCCGACCACTGGCGACAACATCGATGTACTGTGGAGACCTCACGCTCCACGTGTTGAGCAATTCGGCGGTACGTCCACCTGGCCTCCCACATTCCCACTATACGCCCTCGTTCAAAGTCCGTCAACTGCACATACGGTTCACGTCCACGCTGTCGCGGCATGCTACCAGTGTTAAAGACTGCGATGGAGCTCCGTATGCCACGGCAAACTGACTGACACTGACGGCGGCGGTGCACAAATGTTGCGCAGCTAGCGCCATTAGACGGCCAACACAGCGGTTCCTGGTGTGTCCGCTGTGCCGTGCGTGTGATCATTGCTTGTACAGCCCTCTCGCAGTGTCCGGAGCAAGTATGGTGGGTCCGACACACTGGTGTCAATGTGTTCTTTTTTCCATTTCCAGGAGTGTAGTTTCACGTACTAATGCAACATTCAAAACATCTGCATATTCGGCGTTTACGGACTTTGAGTCTCCAAATACGTCCTCAGTGCTGTTCTCAGTGTTTCGGGTTGACGTACCGCTTGTTAAGCAGGCACACTCTCCTCTTGAACAGCTTTAATTGTACTGAACATTGCATTTTTATCATGGTTTCGTCTTTTTGACATCTTAAAAGATACTATTAGATGGTATGCTAAGCTATTTACCCAGTTATGTCACGGGGGCCATAATTTGATCCAGCATGGGTGCCATATTTCGAGAACGGCAAACAGTGCATATGTCGCGTGATCGCCAACGGTACAGTTGATGTAAAATATGTTCAACAAATTCAAAATAAACCAAATAACGCTTACTCCCTCTGACAAAAAGACTGGTTTTCTAATACTTACATTTCACAGTGAAACATATTATGCAACTAATATGTTGCTACGAAGAGAAAACTCCAGATTCCGGACTATCACAGGAAAAGCTTCCTGTTTCAGGCACTCTTCGTAGCTCACTTGCTGGAAAGTTTAGATAGGGTGGCCGTATTTGGATAAGGAGCCGTATTCGGGGACTTTAATGTGATTTACCACAACGACAGTGAATTAGAAAATGATATACTGCAAGGCGAATCCGCCAGAAATTTTTGCTGGACAACCAACACCGCTCACAATAACACAATTACCACAGGCTCACATAACAGTCTCGAAACTCCGTGTAGTTCTTGTTTCCCCCAGCGAGAGCAGCGAGCCAAGCTGTTAGCAAAGCGACAATTGAAAATACGATATCATGTCAGTGCGAATACTAATGTTTATATTGATAGGTAACGTAGTGAAATCTGGTTTCGCAGGAGAGAGCGGATCAAGTTACAGTTGTGTAAAGGGGCCAACATCAGTTACTGTCAGTTGCACAAAACATACAAACTTTATTTTCCTAAAATCACACATGCCCTTGAAGGCATTCAAGAACGATACGGCTGAAGACGCGAACATAATTTATTAAAATTGCCTTAAGGAATACACACGGCTCAAGGCCTTAGTTACAAAAGTTTACACTGGAGATAGAAGAACTGAGGGCTTCAGGCCTGGATAACAAGAATTTCCAATGGAGAAGAAAATTTAAAAAGGTTTTAAACAAGTGAATTTTCAAATTTTAATTTTAATTTTATCTGAAAAATATTTGACATAAAAGCTCTGCTGAAGGCCACATACTGAACATAGAACCACTCAAGGCCTAAGGCCTAGACAACAAGAATTTGCAATAGAGCAAGATTCCACGTTTTTCTTTTTTTAAGGAAATTAGTTCAAACAAGAATCTTCAAAGTTTTAACTTAAGACGGCTGAAGGCCTTGTACAGTACTTGAGACAAAAATATCACAATCTAAAACAACAGAACAATGGTGCTCAGAAGCGTTCCAAGGGTCAGCCTGCGGAGGTAGCTCTAACATAAGGTTAGGTGAGATAGGCAGCCAAGATTAAGATTAACTAATCAGATGGAAACCCGACCCAGGGACGACTGAAGGAGTGACCAACAACCTAATCAATTCCCTTCCGCCGAGCAACGGCACGACAACGGAAAATACCAGCCGAGGATGAAGATACCGGAAGCACTACGTCTTCAAAACTGGTGTCTAAAAACAGCCAAGACACAATAACGACTGAAAAATATAAATAACACCAAAGGCTGTCGAACTACACGCGATACCGGACAGCATCAACAAGGCGAAGAGAAACACACTGCGGAACACTACGGATTACCGGCGGGGTCAGGGATTTTCTCTGCCTCGTAATGACTGGGTATTGTGTGATGTCCTTAGGTTAGTTAGGTTTAAGTAGTTCTAGATTCTAGGGGACTGATGACCATAGATATTAAGTCCCATAGTGCGCAGGGCCATTTGAACCATTTTTTGGAACACTACGCTAATGGCCTCGCCGCGGAGACTTCCTCACTGCTCTGTCCCAAGCGACCGACTGCCTACTCCAGTACGCAGACAGCTCTAACATAACTGCTCAGTCGAAATTACACAAGCTAGACACAGTTCCACGAAAACACTTCCACAAGAACTTGGACAATCGTAAAAGCAATCACTGTGGAACAAAAAGAACGAAATGACAAATCGACACAAACAGAGATCCCGAAGCGGTCGGTGATCAAATACACGTCGTCCGATAAGACGACCAAACAAGATCGTCCCAACTCAAGTCATGTGTGTCAGTAACGGTCGGGCAAGTCTTGTCTGTCCGGACCTCACTGCAGCTCCCACCCGACTCTACTCCATGTGCGTTCGGAACGCGGAGACACGGCGATCCGGGCACACTGGCTCGGACTCTACCCGACATCTCTGCACAAGGAAGGAACCGACCCACGTCCGGCAAGATGACCAACGGACGAGGCCCAGAAACGGTCAAAGGACCAAATACACGTCGCCCGATGAGACGACCGACCGAACGACCAACCAACGGTTGTTCCTGCTCCCGTCTCCTTCCGTAGGACAGTACATTTGTATCGCCAACGGTCGGCAAGTACTGGCTGTCCGGAGCTCACTGGCGCTCCGACCCGACTCAACTCCCGACCCACGACAAGGCGGAAATACTAGCGGTCGCTTCAAAGATAATACGACACTGCACTTATCGATAAGCGCCGCTGCTGCCATTCACGCGTAAGCAAACCAACAACTTAGTGACGCCAGTAAATCGAACAAGAAACAAGGCGACAGTTCCCTTAAGACAAGCTGTCAAGCAAGAAACGGCATGAACACGAACTGCGCACGGCTCACACTTTTTTAACAATAGGAAGAGTATGTGCCACAAAAATTGGCAGCAACTAAAAAATTACACCACATTTGTCATTACCTAGTTTCATAAAGCCTCTGTAAGATACGGAACGATTCATTACAGGATAATTTATTTACGATTCTCTTGTAATGTACAGACATATACTGAAGAATGTCGCTTTCTTTTATTAACAAAAAATTGCTAGTAAACAGTAGAAGACCTGACGTTTTCGGAAAGACGACGTATATATCTATCCAAAAAAGTACAGTCTGGTTCGCTGCATTTTCAGTCAAATCAGTAAATGTGGAACATAGGAAACATATATGGAATGTAATACCTACATTATTTGACTTATCAATTAAGCCGCCACAATTGTATCCTAATGGAAAACCCCACAGACGTGATAATAAATCTTCGAAAGCAATACAAGTGTTTGAAACCAATTCCATAATTGTTGCCAAATCTGAGCCAAAAATGCCAAGAATCTTCAACACATTCGCTTTTGAAGCAAAAGTAAATATATTTACAAAAATATTCGCTTATTAGAAAGCCGAATTAAGTGTAAGAACGGGGAAACCACTGGACACCATATAAAATTTTAAGTGACAAGCAACATGCTTCTCGTGCAAGAAATTTGTTTATATTCTCTTGATTTCAGCTAAATATGCTACTAATATAGACATATTTGAAAATATTACTTTATGAATGAGTTGGAACTTGTGTTACTGAATCAGTGTGAGTCGGCTGGTTTTACTTATATTTCACGATGAAGCATCTCTTTTGGTAACGTAACAAAGCAGGGAACGCAAAAATATAAGAACTACTCCGTTAATTAAGTAGAAAATAAATATAAACAAACATTATCCTTACGATACATGTGACCGTCTGCTTTCTCACCGCTTGGAGTACCAGTGTCGTTCCAGTTGTTGAACGGTAAAAACATTCGTACCAGAGAGTGTCGTGACTGTATTTATCAGACTGTGCTACTACCTTAACTGAAAGACATCCAGAGATACATAAGAGTTAGACGTTGCCAGGCTTTTTAACGCCGTTGACGTAAACTACGAAAATTATCAAATATGGTAAATTCCTGAATCCTTTAAAAGGCAATCGCAGTGTTTCAAATCCAGAATGGATAAAACTTTTATGGTAAATACTGACTCAGTAATACGAAGCACTGCATTCATTCCACATATACGCACATAGTATTCAACAGTGACAGGAACTAGCTGCATGTGAGAAATATGGACAGATCAGCTGCCCAACGCAATTTCAATACAGTATACATTTATTCCATCCGTCATTCAGGATCCTAACTGAACTGAGGTTGTTAAATACTCAAACAAATAATGAAGAAGAATGGAACAGAAGTGTGATGAGGGATCACGCAAAACTATGTGCAGGATGTACTTTAATAACTGTTTCGACTAATAATTTGGCACAGAGGGAGTATTAGGTAAAATATTAGGTGCAGAAGAGTTACAGTGTTCTGAGATGAGTTAATCAAATTTAGACTCCCTCTGTATTGCACCTAAGAGCTCAAAAGTGTGATATTGTGGAGCTCACAATTAGTACACGCAAAATACTACGAGTTTTTCTGCGAACATTCACCGTTGAAGTTGCAACGAAACGTACTTCTTCTAGACCAAACGTTGGAGCTAATTCGTCTTCCATTTATCAGGGTCATATAGCGTTTTCCTGAATCTCCACGCAATCTTGTCGGTAAGAGCTCAATGACCATTATATCCCCAGCTACGTCGTTGGAAGCCTTTTGCTGTTTACGTCACTCTCCTATAGTCCTCATTATTCCCTTCCGCGAACAAAGCTACTTGAAAATGAAAGGTCCGAAATTCGTAACAGCAATGCAGAGGAAATAAAGCATTTACAAATGATCTCTAAGGATTATCAGAACGTTGCTGAATGCATGCCATATTTGTTTTAGCACCCTTATTTTGGCTTGTTGGGAAGTTTTACCAGCGACTGATGCGTCAACAGAAATAAGTCATAGGTATTACTGTAAATTATGCTCAGGTACAGCTATAGCAATATCACATAATGAAAAACACTATAAAAAGAAAGTTAAAAATGGCCTTGCCATAAAAAATGCGAAACCACAAGCAGTATTTCCTATCAATGCCATATCAATCCATGATTATTTCCGAGATTTTGCGCTATGCCATCGATCTAACGGACATAGGAATTCCGTCGAAATTAATATGAAATGTAATGGTGCAGTAGCTCTGCAGTCAAGACTGACTCCAGTACCTGCAGGATGCCAGTTCATGCCTCAGTATGACGTCTGAGGGATCTGTGAGTTGGATCTTCCCAGTGCTGCAGCGATCGTGATTCACGAATGGTCCCTCAATAACAATATTCTTTATCAAGTGCTGCCTCCGTATATTAGATCAATAACTGCGCCAAGGAGTTGGGATGTGTGTGTGAACATTGAAGCACAACTGCTGGCAGCGACCCTGATAATATTGAGGCAAGGCTTGAGTTAGCTCAGCGGTCCTTGAGCTTGTGACCGAAGTTGCATGTACAATAGACAGAGTTAGGCAGCCGGCAGACGAGTGCAGCTGCTCCTCATTGAAACCAGGACACTCGGAGACAGTAGGAGTGTAAGGCGATCACACATAAGGAGGAGTCTCTTCTCCATGGTACCAGTTGTAGACCCCGGAATCATCAGGTCTTTCGGCATGTCATAGCGCAGTGGCTTTGCCCAGGTGATGCTGCTGTTTGGTGAACCAGTTGTTTTTAACCAACACAGTGGAACTTGGACTTGTATATGTTTCGTCATGGGCTGGCAGAAGTCAGAGGTCCCAGAACGAGTTCTGCTAACTACAGATTGAGGAGCATCTATCTCCGTCTGCTCGGGTGTTGTGGCGGGTCCACCTCCCGGCACGTAGATGGCTATGCATACGCGGCTGTAGGCCATATCACGTGGTAAGCGATCATACTGCTACACTAGTCCGTTGCGTTGCAGAATGCACGCCATAATTGTTTTAGCATCCATATTTTGGCTGGTTGGGAAGTTTTACCTGCGGGTGATGCGGTAACAGAAATTAGTCATAGGTATTACCACAAATTATGCTATAGGAATTACTATCACATAGTGAAAAATCTGTAAATACAAACTTAAAAAATTAAGTAAAACCTGAGTCAAAATAATTATACTTACTACACCTATCATTAGCCACTTCATATCCACTCCTGTTTCTTTGTCTCTCCCAGTCCACTTTTTTTCTGCCGATTTTCTCCCTAATACAGGCTACTGTTCAGAGTAATTTACTTTCTACGTCTTGTCTCACAACACTGCAGCAAGTAAAAAGTATTGCGTGATGTTCCATACACTATGTGATCAAAAAAATCCGGTCACCACAAGAAACATGCGTTTTTCACATTATGTGCGTTGTGCTGCCACCTACTGCCAGGTACTAGAGCGACCTCATTACTCATTAGACATCATGAGAGAGCAGAATGGGGCGCCCGCATCTCGTGGTCGTGCGGTAGCGTTCTCGCTTCCCACGCCCGGGTTCCCGGGTTCGATTCCCGGCGGGGTCAGGGATTTTCTCTGCCTCGTGATGGCTGGGTGTTGTGTGATGTCCTTAGGTTAGTTACGTTTAAGTAGTTCTAAGTTCTAGGGGACTGATGATCATAGATGTTAAGTCCCATGGTGCTCAGAGCCATTTGAACCAGAAAGGGGCGCTCCGCGGAACTCAAGGTCATCGAACGTGGTAAGGTGATTGGGTGTCACTTGTGTCATACGCCTGTACGCGAGATTTCCACACTCCTGAACATCCCTAGATCCACTGTTTCTGACGCGATACTGAAGTAGAAACGTGAAGGGACACGTACAGCACAAAAGCACCGCCGACAATTGAAGAGGGTCGTAATCTGTAATAGGCAGACGTCTATCCAGACAATCACACAGGAATTCCAAACTGTAGCAGGATCCACTGCAAGTACTATGACAGTTTGGCGGAAGGTGAGAAAACTACGATTTCATGGTCGAGCGGCTGTTCATAAGCCACACATCGCACCGGCAAATGACGAACGGTGCCTCGCTTAGTGTAAGGAGCGTAAACATTGGACGCCCGAACAGTGGAAAAACGTTGTGTGGAGTGACGAATCACGGTACACAATGTGGTGATCCGATGGCAGGGTGTGGGTGTGACGAATGCCCGGTGAAAGTCATCTGCCAGTGTGTGTAGTGCCAACAGTAAATTTCGGAGGTGGTGGTGTCATGGTATGGTCGTGTTTTTCACCCCCTGTTGTTTTGCGTGGCACTATAAAAGCACACACCTACATTGATGTTTGAAGCACCTTCTTGCTTCCCACTGTTAAAGAGAAATTCGGGGATAGCGATTGCATCTTTCAACACGATCGAGCACCTGTTCATAATGCACGGCCTATTGCTCAGTGGTTACACGACAATAACATCCCAATAATGGAGTGGCCTGCACAGAGTCTTGACCTGAATCCTATAGAACACATTTGGGATGTGTTGGAATGCCGACTTTGTACCAGGCCTCATCGACTGACATCGGTACCTCTCATCAGTGCAGCACTCTGTGAAGAATGGGCTTCCATTCCCCAAGAAGTATTCCAGCACGTGATTGAACGTATGCCTGCGAGAGTGGAACCTGTTATCAAGGCAAGGGTGGGCCAACACTATATTGAATTCCAGCATTACCGATGGAGGGCGCGACGAACTTGTAAGTCATTTTCATCCAGGTGTCCGGATACTTTTGGTCACATAGTGTATGTGCATCGTGATAATTCTTTGTGAAGCGTATCCGTGCCTTTCGCCTCGTCGTTGGAATAGTGCGTAAAAAAAGTTCGATTTTTTTATGGAAGGATTGAGCCCCTCCAAGCTCACACCGGCATGATGGCCAACACAATAGATCTTCTGCCATCTCTGCATAAGCGGTACTTTTCACTAAAATGAGGTGCGCGCTCGTCTGGAGACAGATTGGGTCGAAAGCTGAACCAAGGTTAGCGGTTTCAAGGGCATAGGGGGAAAAAAGTATGAGGGCAAGAGACAAGGGGAAAAAACCTCTGCGATAATTGGGTCGGATTGTAAGAGCAGTAGCGGTTTTCTTGTTACCTGCGATAGGTCATGCAAGGGCAGGTTTTGTTAGTTGTGGGTATCACGCACGTTTGACCTTTGACGTTGTATGATGGCGGCTTCTGCTGATTGCCTTTGTTGGCGTCTCGGTCAGCTTCGGCATACCTGTAACAGTTAGGTACACCATCGTTTAGAGTCCGATAGGTCTTATATCGGATTCACAGTGTGTTTTAGTGTGCGAGCTTGTCGGTTTCCCTGCTGTAGCCTTCCGGCCGAAGTGGCCGTGCGGTTCTAGGCGCTACAGTCCGGAACCGCGCGACAGCTACGGTCGCAGGTTCAAGTCCTGCCTCGGGCATGGATGTGTGTGATGTCCTTAGGTTAGTTAAGTTTAAGTAGTTCTAAGTTCAAGGGGACTGATGACCACAGCAGTTAAGTCCCATAGTGCTCAGAGCCATTTGAACCATTTTTTGCTGTAGCCTCTTCGTCGGCTGTAAAAGCAGCTGGCATATCCTGTCAATGTTCCTGATTTGCAGGGGCTTGCCGATGTTAGCTTGCCATAGGTAGTTATGCCCTAGCTAGTAGAGGCATTAGCCGCTTATACTTCCACCTACGGTTGTGACCATAGTTTCGCAGAGTAAGGATGAAAGGATTGTTCAAGTGCCCCTCGTTCTTGTGTAGTTTGATGACAGAAGATAGGATATAAATATCACTACCAACGCGAAGAAACTTTGAATCTGACGTGCAGGAGCACATTCACCGGTCAAAAGATGTCTTTCCCAACTCCCACCACACACAAATATAACTTGCCTTTACTCCCAATTTTAGCGTGTAGCATAGGATCAAGATTTTAATTATAATAATAAAAGTGTGTGTGTTGTGTGTGTGTGTGTGTGTGTGTATGTGTGTGTGTGTGTGTGTGTGTGTGTGTACGCGCGCGCGCGCAGACTGAGGCAACAAAAGGAAATTTGTACCAATTCCGGGACTCGAAGTCGGATCTCACGTTCACTTTCTTTTTAATCCCCCGCTTATCGTGACCGGTCCCCTTAACATTTTTATTTCTTTTTTTCTTTCCCTGTCTCCTTATCTAAGTGTAATTTCCAAAAAATAGATCAATTAATAAATAAAAAAAATAACGAAAAACAAATCTAAGGCTAACTGGCACCGCCACTTTTATCCTACCATAAAAGAACTGTCTCTCTTCATGTGTTGTTCTAATTATTCCCGAAAATTCTCCCATGGTGGTATGACCCACGGCTCTACAAAATTTTTCAGTTTTTATCCCTTATCTGTTTATTTATTTATTTTATTACGTGATTACGATGCAAAAATATGTAAAAATGTAGATCCTATAAAACAATATGTTACAAAAAAGTTATTCAATGGACAACCTAAAACAAATTTGTTTAAACCTTGTACTATTTCATCTACTATAAACTTTCTGCAAGAAATGGTGCATCTAGAGTTTTCTCCTTAACCGCCACTGGCTAATACTGTCACCAACAACGTAGCTTCAAATGTTTACAGCAGAGTCATGCTGCTTTGCTGGTGTCTGAATGGATGCATTTTGCCACGAATCAGCCAGTTTCATTCCTTACTCGCTGCTTAAAATGCAGGTCATTCTGTCCTCTTTATGATGCCGCGCGGAACGTTGCACTGAGACTGGCACCTCCAGGTCGAGAGTTATTTAAGAAAAGACTGCGTAAATAATTTGCTACGAGCGTACGGTATCTAGCTGTGCTTTCAAGAGCGTTGCAAGCGTTTCTTAAGTACCACCAGTAATCAAGCTCCACTTTCTCCCATTCACTGAAGATGTCGTCGATGGTCATTCCTTTGAACCATCTAAGCACATGATACTACGCGAGGGCAAAGTAAACTTTATACTAATGAAAATTCTATATAACTGAATGTCACAAAAATGTTGTTTAAAGGATAAACTAAAATAAATCTGTGTAATACTTGTGCTACTTCAGTTAACAGAATTTTCTTTAAGAAATGGTGCGTCTGGAGTTTTGTTGTCCACTGTCACACGTGTTTTCTGTCTCCAACAATATCGCCTAAAATGTGCGCTAACCACGCTGGCATAGTGGTTTTAAACAGTTGCACGGATAACCCTAGCACGCCCCCCTCAACATTCCCATTCACGTTTCAGCCCACTCGATATTCCCCCCCTATACTCGAACAGAATTGCAGAGACTCTGCAACAGTATTGGAAAGGTCTCTGGAACCATGAGGTTTCTTTTCGTTAAGGCACTTATTCCTGGGTTTCAGTTAGGATCCCCCCTTTCGTTCGATACTAAGGTGTTACTCCAGTACTGTTGGAGAGACTGTGCAATGCTGTTGGAGATTAGTTGGAATACAAAACAGGCTGACATCTGGATTGTAATTGTGATTGAGGAAAGAGGCGATACGGTAGTGTAGTTTAGCAAAGCCACTGTGCCACATGGCTTAGTGGCCTCTGCATGGTGGCTCAGTGTGTTCTATCAGAGAGGTGGTTGCCCTCTGTAATTAAAGGAAAAAGGTACTAACTTATGTATTTAACGACGAAGAATGGGTGACGTTTGATGTCCGCCCGTACCAAATGATGAGAACAATGACAAAGAAAATGAAAAAGAAGAAGAACAAAGTGGATAGGGTATCTGCATAACTAACAGGAGACGCGGTCCGACCTCCAGGTCCGCTCTGGCGGCCGTACCGTGTCGGTCACGTGGTTACCTACGCGCGCTGCAGCCAATGTTTACAAGTCGTGTGCAGTCGGTGCTGTCTCGTGTAGCATCTACTGTCCTGTTGGTTTACACGGAAAGTGACGTTTTTCTGCATGTGTGAAAAATTATAAAGTGTAAACAACGATAAACAGCTTACCTCGGAAGATTACTGTGAAACTGGAATCCGACAAGGACAACGAGCGGTCAACAGCGATCCACATTCAGAGACGGCTGACTACCTAAACGGAACTGAGAAGATATCAAGTAGACATTGTGCTACTGAACTAAAACGAGTCGATTTGCTACTTGAAAATTTACTTTAACTTGCTGTTGTTATTGTGGTCGTCAGGCCAAAGACGGGTTTGATGCAGCTCTCCATACCATTTTATCCTGTGCAAGCTCCTTCATCGACGAGTAACTACGTCAACCTATATCGTCTGAATTTGCTTAGTGTATTCATCTCTTGAACGCCCTCTACTATTTTCACTTTCCACGCTTCCCTCCAATACTAAACTGATGATACCTTGATGCCTCAGAACCTGTCGTACCAACCGATCCTTTCTAGTCAAGTTGTGCCACAAATTCCTCTTCTCCTCGATTTTATTTAATAACTCCTAACTACCCATCTAATCCTCAGTATTCTCCTGTAGCACCACACTTCAAAAGCTTCTATTCCCTTCTTGTCTAAACTGTTTATCTTCCGTTATTCACTTCCATACATGGCTCCACTCCATACAAATACTTTCCGAAAAGACTGTCTGACAGTTAAATCTTTCCTGGATGTTAACAAGCTTCTTCAGAAACGCTTTCCTTGCCATGGTCGTTCTATATTTTATATACTCTCTACTTCGATCATCATCAGTTAATTTCCTGCTGAAATAGAAAAACTCACCTACTACTTTAAGTGTCTCATCTCCTAATCTAATTCCGTCAGGATCACCTGATTTAGCTCGACTACATTCCATTATCCTCTTTTTGCTTTCGTTGAAGTTCATCTTATACCCTCTTTTCAAGACACTGTCCATTCCGTTCAGCTGCTCTTCCAGATCCTTTGCTGTCTCTGACAGAATTACAATGTCATCAGTAAACCCCAAAGTTTTAATTTCTTCGCTACGGATTTTAATTCGTATTCCAAATTTTTCTTTTGTTTCCTTTACTGCTTCCTCAATATCCAGATTGAATAACATCGGGGATAAGCTACAGCCCAGTCTCACTCCCTTCTCAACCAGAGCTTCCCGTTCGTGCCCTTTGACTCTTGTAACTGCCATCTGGTTTACGTAGAATTTGTAAATAGTTTTTCGCTCCCTTTGTTCCAAACTCAAATCGGAGCCTTATGGAAACTTTCGCGCAATTCGAGACTTGGTCTGAGCTCACCTTCTTCCATTCACTGTGCCTAGTGGAATCTGAGGTGTCAAAAAGGAAGTAAATAAACCGATCCCGACTGTAATGAGTACTGGGGGCTGCCAAGCATACATTGTATATATGGGACGACATTCAGCTTGCTTCACATGCCATGAAACACATCACGTCAAACAAGACTGCCCTAGACTAAAATTCCGTCTTGAACTAGACCTAACTAAACGTAAACCTTTGCTTCCAGATCTGGTAGCGGGAAATTAGTGGAGAACTGGTTGCAAAACAGTGCCACAGCAGCTGCAATTAATTTAGTTGCTACCAATGATCACGAGACTGTAACCAATAAGCCTGAGCAAGAAAACGACGTTCTAAATGTTCTAGTCGAAGAGTCAGACGGATTTAGAAACAGGGAATGCTATCCCCTTACCTAACAGCCACGCCCATGCCAGTAGTATAGCTTTAGGTGATAGCACAGGTGATACTAACGCTGTCGACTCAACAAATAGCAAACACCAGGCCCTCAAAGGGACAGTGCAGTTGCGATTGGACTATTTATAACAACAAACTCAGACATATCCTAGATGGCGGTCGTTCATGGTGACTCGATGGTGGTGCTTCGGAGCCAAGTCTTGAAACTATATGGATGATACACACAGTTGAAGCATCTGCGGATTCACCGTCAGAAACAGTAGAACAACCACAGATGGAAATGACAGTTGCCCGATACAGAGCATTCAAGTGGCTGAAACTGGGAGGTTATTAAGTGATAGGGGAATGCCAGCCCTAATATAAGTTACAAATGTGCGTACCCCTTTTGGAAGCAATCATAGAGACGCGAGGGCCAAGTTTTTCGAACAGGACATCAGATATGTTTTACCAACGACATGGAACAGAGTCGTATTTGGTGGTGATTTTAGCTCTGCTATTAGCAACAAAGATGAAAAGCCAAATTTCATCGGACACATGGAACTGGATTACAAGGTACGAAATTTAAATGTGGGATGCAACATATGGAGTCTCATTAAATTACACGTAAGTCACTAGTCATTCAGCGAGCAAAATAGAGAGGATTTACGTCTCACAAGACTTAGCAAGTAACGTCACCACGTCAGAAGCCTGGGCTGTAAATATTTTCGATCGTTGTGCCTACATTACCAGAATTAACTTACAGAAGTAAACAACCTTCTTAGGAAAAGGGTACTGGAAATTAAATAGTAACTTACTTAGAGATGAGGAGTTACTAATTTGCGTGCCGGAAACATACACCAGCAGATTAAACTTGTGGGTGGCTCATGCGAAACCCATGTTACAGAGATTGCTTACACAATATGGTTACAACAAAAGTGAGTGGGAGAAAAATACAGAGGAATTTTATTTCATGTGTCTCCGAGAATTGCCTCAAGATACGCGAGATAAAACTACTAACGGTTTACAGGTAAAGCAGATTAAAGCACAGATAATGTTAATACAGAGAAGAAACTTATAGAGTCTGAAAATGAGGTCCTGAGCTGACAGTATTGTGGAGGAGGAGACTGTGACACTGTAGCACCTAATCCGAAACCGGAAAGGACATAAAACAAAATAATTGGGAAACTAAAGATAGGATACGGGACAACACAAAAGCCGGCTGATCTCAAAAGATGAGTGCTGCACGTTTTCTGTGTATTTTATTCTGCGTTAACGTAGGCTAGAAGGTCGAATCAGTTTTTCAGGACGATATTGACGACGTGCTGATGGAAGCACACTACATTCCTTTCAGTGAAGGATTCACAGAGTAGAAAACGTATGAAGCGGTATTGACAAGCCCGAAAGGAAAGTCACCAGGAATAGGTGGCGTAGTAGCTGAATTTTACCGCAATTATTGAAACACATTGAAATGAGAACTAATAAACGCATTCAATGATTCAAGGGATGTCCAACCGGTCCCTACAAGCTTCCACGAGGGGCTCAACGTAGAAATAGCCGCCAATAAACGTCGAGTCCCTTAGGCCGACAACCTTGTGAACGCTGACTACAAAATGCTGGCTCGAGTAGAGGGACTAATGAATTTAACAGGTATCGACGCAAAATGCGAAGCATTATGAATATTCAATCTCCTGAAAAGATCAAAATTTAGGCCTATCAGCCTGACAGGTCTAGTTGTGAAAGCAATTCAACCAGACAGCCAAAATCGGCAAAATAAATCCAAAGCCCAACTTTCTCAGAACCTCTATAAAAGATGTGTAACTCCGGGAGATAAAATGCGTAATGCAAAGGAATGATGCCGTCAAATTAAGAAACGTTCAGATCCTAACAGAATTCAGACTAAATGCCCTCAAGTCCATTGATCTGGTGTGTGGAAGAACGTGCACAAACAGCTTATGTCAAATGTCATGACAGAATGGTATAAAGTTGCCAATGAAGAAATTCCAGTACGCACAGAGTTATACTCTATCCATCTTGCATGTTCATTGAACTGTGGTAGGTACAATAAAGGGGACACGCTAAAACGCCGGTTTACGTGTAACGACGCACGAGAAATCTGGGAACAATCTCAACAAAAAATTTGCATCACTTCTGCGGACGGCACCACTTATACCAGAAAAACAATATGGTAATCTGGCTGTCGGATCAATTCATACACTATATGATAACATAAGAATCACCGAGCTTAACAGACTAAGTTTAAACTGACAACATTACGCCACGAACTACGGAACACATGAAATTATAGGAACAATTTGGCAAAGAGCGTGGTATCCCTGCATCTGAGATATTAACACCAGTGTGTAAATTGGTGAATACTCTACTTTTACTTTGTAACTAAATTAATACTTTTTCTCATTATACTCGTATTATTTGTATTTTAAATGCACCTAACGATCTCGAAGTAGGATACAGATGGTCCAATGAAATATTCTACAAAGAAAGAAGAAGAACTTTATTTAAGTAGTTTCTCTACTTTTTCTACCAAAAAAGGAATAACCTGTTTCTGCACACAACATACGATTAGATTTAGGCAAAATATCAGATTTCTTTGCTTTTATAACGAAGCTTACACATCATTTTTGGAAGAAAGAGACACAGGAAGTATTTCAAAAGAAAGAAAAATTACAGTTTAAGGTTGAAGGAACATACAACCATCGAAAGGGACTTTCCTACATTACTGCTTTTATTTTTCAGTTCCACAAAATGGAAAATATTCTTTATTCAATTCACAATTAAGAAGAAAGGTAAATAAATCACGAAAAGTAAAGAAGTTGCCACAGCAAACGAAATATTTACATTAGTTGATTTCTTCGGTTTTTCAGAAGATAAAATAAAAACGAAAAAACAAATATCACGTCCTTGATAAAAAATTTCATTCGTCGATTCAGTCTTCATATACACATTAAATTTTTGGCTCAAGTCTTACTGAAAAATTTAAAACAATTACAGAGTTACGGATCTCAGTAAAATCAATAAATACTTTAAGTTTTTAAAATATAAAAATTATTACTAGATTATAATATTTTCAGAAGTTGGGCGTAAAGTACCATCCCGCCTTTTTCCCTCAGTATTTCGAGGGTTAATGCCACATCCGAAAGATGGAGCATCATCAACTGTGATACAAGAGCTCACTTCATGAAACACTGTGGAGAAGCTCGGATTTTAATCTGGTACACTGACGCGAAGACTGGTTACCAGGGACTTTACGCCACAAACCCTCCTGTCTCCTTTGCCGTAAAGGGAAAACTGAGTACAGCACAAAGCGTACGCAGACGATCACACATCCAAGTACTGCCCCTGCCCGACAGTGATCTGGCGAGAGTCGATATATGCACGTGGGCACGACCGTTGACAGAAATGTGTTAAAAGAAATATGTTAAAAATAATGTCAATAAAATATATAACATAGCTAAGTAAAATAATAATAACGTCCTTAGAAATGTGTTCATTGGACAGCTCTAGCAGAACTTCGGAGTAATTCTAATTTGGAGAATACAAATTTTTAATAGCAATTGAACGTAAGACTGAGAAAGATACTTACTAGGCAGTTGCTTTAAGGCACATGATAGCTACCAGATTTCACAAATAGTACAACTTTTCCTTCAAAGTCCAGCATAGCTGATGTTACAGTTACTCTTTTCTTAGTGAGCAATGTTTCCAATTGTATCTTGCCTCACTCCGTTTCCTTTGGTTTACCGGACCTGAGGACCTGCGAACCATGTCGTATTCATTGTTGGGGTAAGGAAAGTTCAACCTGTGAAAGGGCACATTTTCACTGCTGGAATGTTTTATACGCGTGTTCAGGCCACATGAGCTACCCCTCAGGAAACAAACTGACAAGAATCTAGTTTTAAAGACACTATGATTTTCTAGAATTACTTCCTATTTTAGAAAGTTTGCTGGCGTACCCTGACGTCTGCACACCATATGGTGTAGAGGTTACGAGAGTATCGGTAGAGGACAGTGACAAGACTGCCTGGAAACGCGCCGCCTACATCCTCTCAGTTCTCAGTATTTAGGATCGCCGCCACGAATCGGAAGACCAGTTTAATCAGATCGACTCTTTGCATCGGTTAGTTCGGATCTGTATACCGTGGAGATCCAGCGTGTCACCGAGACGGAGCTGCAGACTTAGCCTCCAGCACAGAGACAGGCAGCACACAGTAACCTTATGGTGAACATAGCAGACTTCTACTTCTACAGGATTGAGGTTACGTGGACTATACAGAAGAGAGCTTGTACCACAGCACATGTCCGCCCCCGGTAGCTGAGAGGTCAGCGTAACAGAATGTCAATACTAAGGGACCGGGTTCGATAGTAGGCTGGGTCCGAGATTTTCTACGTCCTGGGACGGGGTGTTGTGTTGTCCTAATCATCAACATTTCATCCGAATCGACGCGCAAGTCGCCGAAATCGAAAGACTTGCACTCAGCGAACAGTCTACCCAACGGGAGACCGACCACCAACCAACATCATTTCCTTGCTACCCAGGATATAGCTCTACAGAGACACAGAGACGACATAAAAGAGGTTAAAGAGAATACAACAGGAAGCCGAAATGTTCGTGCTACTTTATTCACACCATATTAACAGTGAAATTTAGGAAATTCCACTACCGCAGAGGGAATCCAACAGCCTCAAGGATTTTGTTCAGAGGCTGCAGGGTGTAAAATATGCGTACTGAAGGGCTGTAGTGTTGGTGATTAATTCGCACTGCAATCGGCTATCACATGGCGCTCTCGTGGCCTGTCTGTGATCCCCTGTTTTGTCTCTGCAGACAGTATCATTGCTTACATTAGGGGTGAATAGTGTATGCCATAATCTTTCTAGGTTACAACCTCGTCCCGCCGACAACCTGAGCCGTTTAAAGAGGGTGGCATCATTTGCCTGCACGACGTTTGATGGACGTGTCGACGTACTGCTGCACGTTTTGTAGGAAGTGTATCTGTGATGAGTCGTTGTTTCCAGCTCCAGTCTGTGGAACACTGCCACACCTGTAGGCCAGTTCCTGGACGTTCACTTAAAACAGGCTCTCATCAAGATCGACGCATTTTGATAGCGTCAGTAGCCGACCGAACATCGTCCAGGGAAGAAATCCGAGCACATGTTGCTCGTTCTGTGTCATCGGCGACCATTGGGAACGGTCTCCTTGCAGCACCGTTAGGATCACCATGACACTACCAGGGCTACAGTGATGTGAAAGAATCGACTGGAGAATGGAAATGCACTCTGTTGTTTATAGTTATGAGAGTAGGTAATGTCTGGATGCGA
Source organism: Schistocerca gregaria (assembly GCF_023897955.1). Taxonomy (NCBI): domain Eukaryota; kingdom Metazoa; phylum Arthropoda; class Insecta; order Orthoptera; family Acrididae; genus Schistocerca; species Schistocerca gregaria. Next base: position 295,130,296 of record NC_064923.1, read on the forward strand.
GCGTAGAGCCCTATTCTGTAGTAAATTCGGCCACAACTCACAGGTCCCATCCCAGGTACTCACAATGTGGAGGTCCGTCAATTACCACTCGCTGTCACATTTCATGTTTCTGCATGATAAAGTAACCCATGTCCGCTTCATTCAAATGGTTCTAATGGCTCTGAGCACTATGGGACTTAACTGCTGTGGTCATCAGTCCACTAGACTTAGAACTACTTAAACCAAACTAACCTAAGGACATCACACACGTCCATGCCCGAAGCAGGATTCGAACCTGCGACCGTAGCGGTCCCGCGGTTCCAGACTGTAGCGCCTAGAACTGCTCGGCCACTCCGGCTGGCGTCCGCTTCATTGCACTGCTTTTTATCACCATGCCACTGCCATTCCTTCGACAGGGAGGCGATTGCTTTTTCAGCAGGACAGTACAGCTGCTTCCCTCTCCAGAAAGATCAGCAGACCTGACGCCAATTAAACATGCATGTGACGTAATGAACCAGGAACTCATTCGATCTCGATGACTTGCTAATTCTATTGTCGAACTGCAACAACAGGCGCAAGGTGGTTGGGGTAATCTTTCACACGATAACACTCGGCAACTTACGATCGTTTTCATGGGAGGATACACGCCTGTGTAGCCGCCAGATAGAATGGGGGAGGGTGGGGATTCATTTTGTAATGATGCGACTGTTTCGGTTCCATTTACTGTGAGAAATGTGTTTCGTTCCGTCTGAATTTATGATGAATCACCTGGTACATTACTTGTCAATAATTGGCTTTCTTCTTGATGGCGTTGTAATTTTTTCTGGTATTGTATAAACGACTTCAGTACTCTACTATTGGGTGGTATCGGAGCCCGACATTTTGTCCAGCTGCAGCAGAGTCCGCTGTGTGGAGTGGTCGGCGGTCCTGTGGCCTCCTGACGCAGCAGTGGTGGCGCCAGCCGCAGCGCGGCTCGCCAGGGCTGTCCGATAGCGCCGCCTCATTATAAGTTGGAGCCTGCGGTCCGCAGATCCCCGCTCCCCTCTGTTAAACTTGCCAGCCGCGAGCCACTTTAATGACGTAACTTGGTGACCGCGCATCAGGACAAGCGGCCGCAGCAGTGACGCCGTTTCCGGATCGTAAGTCACCCCCAGCGGCGCCTCACTCTCTGCGCAGTACCCGGCCTCGCCCTGTGATGTAAACACGCTTTCCACGACCAATCGCAAGAAAAACTCTTAACCAGTCATTGGAAGTTAATACTATATGATATTACATTACGCAACCTGACCCTAAGATTCCGGACACCCCTATGAAATGACGAATTAACCAGTAGCTAAGTCGCAGACAGGCACAACGGAAAGACAGTCACCAATAGAGATTTCGGCCAGTAAGGCCTTCGTCAAAAATAAACAGACTTAGGTGGGTGATAAATAAATGTCGTGTGACTAGGGACTCCCGTCGGGCAGACCGTTCGCCGGGTGCAAGTCTTTCGATTTGACGCCACATCGGCGACTTGCTCGTCAATGGGGATGAAATGATGACGATAAGGACAACAGAACACCCAGTCCCTGAACGGAGAAAATCTCCGACCCAGCCGGGAGTCTCACCCGGGCAGTTAGGTGTGACATTCCGTCACGCTGACCACTCAGCTACCAGGGGCGGACAGGTGGGTTCTATACAGCCCTCAGTACAGCATCGCAACTAGTATTTTACTTTTCTTCTTCCTCCTACTCCCTGCCTTCCCCACCCCTCCCCTGTCCGCCGTCAACCTCCAGACTCCACATATTTACCCTATCGCACTGCACCTCGTCCCTGCGCGCTCCCCAGCAGCACTTCACTGTCCGCCACCCCTGCCCTACCATTTCTCCCCCTCCCCGCCCAGCCACCTCCTTGACCCCACCCAGTCGCAACTCCCATCATGCACTGGTGCCGCTGCTCGACGTGTGGCTTCAGTTGAAGCAGGCTCTATAAATGCGTGAGTGAGTTGCATTTACGTGAGTGTGTTTGTGAGTGTGTGTGTGTGTGTGTGTGTGTGCGTGTGTCGTCTATTTTCTACAAAGACCTCTCTGTCCAAAAGCTTTATTTGTGACAATCTTTTTGTTGTGCCTATCTGCGACTCAGCACTTCCTCTATATGGTGCGTCGCAACTTTCCTTTTCATATTATTGTTACATTCCATCCTGGATTATCCACTGTTTGAATTGACCACAAGATGCATGAAAGGAGGCGATTGGTACTGTCCCAGGAAAAAGGTGCACAAGTCGATTTTTGGTGGTGTGATACTGAAGTGCATGCTGAAGAAAAAACTACAGCTAAACCAAGAGCAGGCACACACGATGTACTGACGGACGGGTTGAAATAGCTCTGAGCACTATGGGACTCGACTTCTGAGGTCATTAGTCTCTTAGAACTAGTCAAAACTAACTAACGTAAGGACATCACACATATCCATGCCAGAGGCAGGATTCGAACCTGCGACCATAGCGGTCTCGCGGTTCCAGACTGCAGCGCCCAGAACCGAACCGCAACTTCGGCCGGCCTGACGGACGGGAACCGATTAAAAGATTTACCGATAGCTATTGTGTCCAAAACCGGTTATATGACTGTGTCATGAAAAAGTGTCAAGAAGCATCAGAATATGGCCATTCTGGTCAAAATAGGTTCTGGTCGTGCAATAAAAAAGTGTGTGTGTCAAGAAATAAATAAAACTTTGTAGTAAGAACACTGTATTGTTAAACGAAATGCTTTTTCTAAGGTCAGGGGCAGTCTACACAACATCGTAACAAACAGGTGTGGTGTTGACAACGACGAGGAACGGAGCCCTACAGACTGCCAGCGGGTTATCTTTACTGACTAGCCTCGCTTCTGCCTTGAACGCTACAGCCAGCGGTTCTGGTTTGGAGGCACAATGACGCGAGTGCCAAAGACGAAAGCGGATTATGGTCTGCTGCCACACATCCTATGTTGTAGAAGCAGAAGATATGGAGTATGGCAATGCTAAGAATGACGATGCTGACTATTCATATTAGTTGATTTTACTTTTGTTTCATTAAAAGAACTGAATATAATTTCAAAATATTTCTCTTTGTCATTTATAAATATGACGAAAAGCATACCCCCCCTGTTCAGACACAAGATGTGTTTGGTAAAATTTGCACTGTCACACCTTGCACTTTTGCGTGAACAGCAATTACAATTTTCAAAAAGTTAGTAAAAAACCAATTTGCTAAAACAGCAATTTATGGGAAATAAGAATAAGAAGGCAAACCACGTTGCACTGATTTATTTCAGTGCAGTGTAATTTGTAGGTGATCAGATGCATTTCAGATTAATTAAAATCACATTCTAGAAGGTAATTTGCATAAATAATTTTATGTTCAAATGTAGAGTTCTACGCCAAATCTGTACCAGAATCTGTAAATGGAATTTTGAAATCTGAGAGTTTTCAGAGTGTTAGTGAGAAACTCACGCACAGTTTAGACGTACAACTTTTAACATACATACCACTTCCAGTCGTTTTCTCTTATGAGCACTCGCCGATAAGTATAACGTGCCAGGTCATATTAAAAGGAGTCTCCCAGCTAGTCACATACCTGGCAACCTATCTCGTACGCTCGGACCTTCGGCAACTCTATTTCAGTGTCTAATGCTTTTCCGAAATCTAAGAATTGGGATCTGCCGGTTGCCCTTCATCCACAGCTGATACGATTTCATGTGAGAAAAGAGCAAGCTTAGTTTCTGAGGACAGGAGTTTTTCTGCTTCAGCTAACTTTATTATATTCGGACAGAGAATATGTTCTGTAATTCTGTAGAAATCCGATAATATTGATAGTGACTGATCAGTAATTTTTCGGGTTAGTTCATTTATCCTTCTTATATACTGCAGTCAACTCCGCTTTTCTCCAGGCCCGTGGGACCTTGTGATGGGCAAGAAATTCGCGATTAATGTTACTTAAGAAAGAGGAAAGCGCCACAGAGTACTCTTTGTAAAACAAAATAGGGATTCCTTCCGGATGTTGGAACATACTTGTTTTGAAATATGTCTGGCCAAGGAGGCATATTACTATGTCCTCATACAGGAGGCTGTGCGATGGTCAGATGATGGGATAAGACACAAACGAATTACAGGTGTTTACACCGGCATGATGGTCACACAAAAGGTCTACTGCCATCTCTGCATAAGGGTTAGTATTCACTAAAGTGAGGTGTCGCAGGATGGGGGTACTGCGATGTTTGCGTACGTCTGGTTAGGATTAACCATTAATACGAGCTCATCTGGAGATAGATTGGTCGAAATCTGACGAAGGGTAGCGGTTTTAAGAGCAGAGGACAAAAAGTGCCAGGGCAAGAGCCAAGGGAAAAAAACCTCTGCGATAGTTAGGTCGGGTGGTAAGAGCAGTAGCAGTTTTCTTGCTGCCTGCGGTAGGTTGTGCAAGGATAGGCTTTGTTAGTAGTGGGTATCATGCTTGTCGATACCTTGGCGTTGTGCGTTGTGCTGCTCGGCGGCTGGCGCTGGGTGCTGGTACGGAGTCCTCGTTCAGCGTCAGCAACCTGTAAGAGTTAGGTTTGTTATCGATCTTGTGTCCGATAGGTCATCTACCGGAGACACAGTGCGAGGGAATGTTGGCAGTTTGTTTGTGCGCCCGTGGGCGAGCTCGGTCGGTGTCCCTGCTGAGGCCTGTTGATCGGCTCTGGTAGCAGCTGGTAGATGCCAGTCAGTGTTGCTGATGAGCAGGGACTTACCGACGTTTGTCGCTGTTTGGGTATGTTAGTTTACCACAGGTGGCTATGCCCTAGCTAGCAGTGTCTTTGGCCGCTTGTGTTTCCACCTGTGTGTTGGCGGCGAGCACGTATTTATTTAAATCAATAGGAAAAATTGAAAATTTGTGCCGGACCGGCATTCGAACCCGTAATTCCTGCTTCCTAGTCAGATGCGCTGACCACTACGCCATACGGACACAGTCGTCATCCCACCTGCACCTATTACGGTAGCACGCTTCCCGTCACATCCAAACTCTCAACTTATCCACACACTACTAATTGTAGTGCCCATGCTCATTATCCTCATTTTTCAAGGCATATTTCCGTAAAAGTTCGAGCCAGGGGTGCAACAACACTGAAGATATCATTCACGTCTTCGGCTTAATTACGTATCTCTGATGCCTGTACTTTCCGACATATCCGACAGAACAGACACCACATATAAACCAAGATATGTTTGGTTAATCCTCCTGTGTGAACGATTTATTGAACGCTAAATTTAAAACTGCACCTTTCGTTTTGCTATTGCAGATTGGTCAACGAGTGACTGAATAGAAAGCCTTGACCCACATAGCGATTTTACTTGGGACCAGAATTTTCTTGGGCTCTCCGCTAGATCATTTATGCAGTTACCCCTTAGCCGGAGGTTCTAAAGTTTTAATTTGTCAGACATGCAGCAAAAGGATGTACTTTCATTCCATGGTTCTAATTCTCTTTGTATATGTCAAGACAGCAACCGTTCTCGAAAGAACAGATTACTGTTGTTGACCGTGAAGCTTTTCCCTGGAATAAATGATGACTAACTGAAACCCTCAGCAGCCGACAGGTGTTGCTGATATACCTCGGTGTGGACAGCTGAAATTGTGTGCCCCGACCGGGAAGCGTGCAAGGGATAAGTCCCTGCGTTGGTGCTACTTACCTGTATCCTCGGTGGCTCAGATGGATAGAGCGTCTGCCATGTAAGCAGAAGATCCCGGGTTCGTGTCCGGGTCGGGGCACTCATTTTCAGTCACCGAGCGAGGTGGCGCAGTGGTTAGCACACTGGACTCGCATTCGGGAGGACGACGGTTCAATCCCGTCTCCGGCCATCCTGATTTAGGTTTTCCGTGATTTCCCTAAATCGTTTCAGGCAAATGCCGGGATGGTTCCTTTGAAAGGGCACGGCCGATTTCCTTCCCCCTCCTTCCTTAACCCGAGCTTGCGCTCCGTCTCTAATGACCTCGTTGTCGACGGGACGTTAAACACTAACCACCACCACCACCACATTTTCAGTTGTCCACAACGAGGTATATCAACAACACCGGTCGGCAGCTAAGGGTTTCAGTTAGTCATCATTTATTCTAATTCTCTTTGATTTTGTCCCTGTGCTACTAAGTGCCCCTCGTGCCATATGCTGAGGTCACGGCAATTCACATACGAGGGTTTTTCAGAAAGTAACTTTCTGTTGGTCGCAAAATGAAAACCACTGGGAAAATCGGGTAAAGCTTTGCACAGATGTGTTAGGTAGTGTCTCTAGTATGCCCGTCGATAGTGTCACGTCACTCTTTTCTGTTTTCAGTGAACACGTAAAGATGCGTAGGGAATAGCGTCTCCGTCCAACTATGAAGTATGAGGGCCTGGTTAGAGATTTCGCCTGTGTCATGCAGCCCCCATAACACAACTGTCGAGCAGTTCCTTCTTCATGCCAATTCTCGGCCGCACACTGCAGGGGCAATGAAGGCGCTCTTGCACTCCTGCAGCGTTTCCGATGAGAAGTGCTTGATCACCCACAATACAGCCCGTAATTGGCTCTCCCTGTGTCTCATCTCTGCTCACAAGAATCGCTGGCTGTGAAGATTAAAATGTTTCCAAAGATAACGAGCTGCAGACCAGGGAAGATAACTGGCCGAAAGCACAGGATATTGGAAACTTGATACAACACTACAACAAAACTCAAAGTCGGAGCGGCGGCTATGTAGAGAAGCAGGTGGCAGGTGTACCTAACTGTTGCAAATTAAATGTTTGTGATTTTAACTGTGGTTTCCATTTCACGACCGATCGGAACTTACTTTCTGGACAACCCTCGAAAAAAAAAATGAATCTGATAACTTCTAAGGGAAACGAAGTGTGCAACGAATAACTATCCTCGCACACCAAACCAACACATACAGTGTGGGGGGGAGGGTGTGGGGCAACCGCGTACTATAAGCATGCCTCAGCTGAGGAAATAAGTACTGTCTGGACGTGATAAGAATACTGCCCATGACTATTACTATCATTGAGCACCTTTTATAGGAGCAGTAACTGTCTTTCATGACTTATTTTTAGTTTTTGTGTGGGTTTCATTAGGACGGGGTAACATTTGCGATTACAGCTTCATAATTTTGACTGTGATGCATTCCACATTTATTCTTTAAACAAAACTCTCGTTCATTTGATTCTACACAGGACTGCAAGATCAGAGTTTTATAAACAAAATAAAACACTTATTAGATAGTAAATCGAATTAATGTGCTTTTCCACATAAAATGGCTGCGATCTGTGCCTTCGCGGATCAGCGGATTCCAGCGCAAGTTGGCAGTAGCGAACAAAGACGCTTTTCTCATCGGAAATATTACGGCAAAAGTTCTGGTTTTATCACGTCAGTGATGGCTGAAGGCCGTGTTCATTCGAAACAATTAAGTAATGAGTATTTATCCAAACAAAGAGCAAACTGAAAACCTGATGAGACTGTCCAGTGTCGCAACTTGGCGGACTTGGTCACAAACCAATCACAAATTTTGCAAGAAATTACGAGAGACAATAAAATGGTTACACCAAGAATTACACTAATATTTTGTCGGAGGGCTTAAGTACAGTGCTCATGTCTGTACTAAGCCTGGAGCCACTCTCACATGCCTCGTGGTGTGAGCAATAACCGTTGATGTTAGTACAAAGAAAACCACCTGGAAATTTGCAAAACTTTCAGAAAACACACCCGTCTCACGTCGGAAAATTTTTCTTAATGTTTTAACTCGAAAGAACATTAAAAAAGTGAAATACTATTACCACGCTCAAACCCACGTGGTGCGAACAGAACACGTAAAGGAACACATCAAAACTTACAAATTATTTACGTAAAACTTACAGCAACAGAATACGTACCCTTAATCTACATTACTTCCTATTCTTATTTTTTCACAGAATGCATATCTCTGGACACTGAAGGTACCACGTGGAAAAGTGCGCCAACATGCGACCCGATAGACATCACGAAGAAAATTCCATAAAATTTATACCACGAATTGAAATTCATAACGAAAAACCACCGTAGTGCTATCTGCTGTTCATTTTGACGCCCCAAGAGTTACTTGCTCATACTAACAATGGCCCTAAGGACTATTACCTAGAAAAGCACTCAGTCTGCCAAAATTACAATTATCACCTCGATCAGTACTTCTACACCTCGACTGAAACTAACTGCAACGCCCAGAAACGTGTCAAGTATAATCTCACTTTTTTCTACCACGTCATCCCATTTCGCAGTCGCAGCGCCTCCGTGGCTTGTCCTCTCTCCAGCACGCTCCTATTAGGTGTCACCCCAGATGGATGGGCGAACTCAACGTCCCTTGTTCGAATGTATCGCTCTCATTGGCTGAGTGTTGACCGTTACCTTCCTGCTCTAACCATATGATCTCATGCAGTACAGGCTATTCCTGTTTGAGCCTTGCTAGTTTGTGCATTGACAAGCCTACCGCTCTAATAATTACCTCTGGAGCTACATAAGCCCTTCTAATTCTTATTTCTTTCACTTTTATACATCATTACTCTCCCACACACAATAGGAGGGGCATGGAAAGGATCAGGAAGTGTCACCCAGCACGAAGTTTATCGAAATAAACCACCGGTTTGTTCCATTCCACTGTCCAAAAGTTGGGGTATGCAAATAATGAAATAAAAATATAGACTGATGTTACGTTCGTTAACAGTAATTTGTGTTTAACTAAAGAATTTATTATCTATCCGTAACTGTCATTCATGCTGGTGGGGACGAAGAAAGGAGCCTCCACGAAGAGTATGTGAATGCAATACACATACTCGGGCGTCCCCTGGGCGGTTGTATTCCGGCTGATCCTTTCACTCCAGAAGCAACATGACAATCCTACAGAAAAGGACCTTATCAGGCCCAGCACTGACGATTATCTCTGTAAATACTGAAGGCCTGTGTGCATGCAAAGAACGTCTGCTATAAGACCTCTGTCAGGAAGAGAAATGTGACGTCCTGTCTCTACAAGAAACTCACAGAGATAAGCACACTCAAAAGACCCAAGATAAACGGCATGCGACTAGTAGCTGAAAGGCCACACCGACAGTATGGCAGCGCAATCTTTACCAGGCCAAACATACAGATCCTTTCAAGCAGTATAAACCACATCAATGATACTGAAGTGCTAACCATTGAAATTAGTGACTGCACTGTTACATCAGTGGACAAACCACCAACTGTGGACATTTACAGCTCCAACGTAAACAATTTTAACAAAGACAGAATTAATATTGTAATCGGTGATTTCAACAGCCACAGTACGCAGTGGGGCTACCAAGAAGACGACGACAATGGCACGGCGGTGATCTGCTGGGCCGAGGTAAACAACCTAAAACTGATACATGACAATAAACTGCCTGCTTCGTACAACAGTGGCAGATGGTGGAGAGGTTATAACCCGGACCTCATCTTCGTTAGCCATCAAGTAACGTCCCAATGCTCAAAAGGAGTTTGCTCATCAATACCAAACACCCAGAATCGTCCAATAATGTGCCAGATCACATCTGTTGTTAAACCCCATAGCGTAACTTTTCGCAGTAGGTACAATTTTAAGAAAGCAGAATGGTCAACCTTTCAAAACCTCATGGAAGATTCTGTAAACAACCTACCACCTGAACCAAGATTCTATGACAATTTCGTGAAGGCTGTGCAGTGGTGTTCCAAGCAATCGATCCCTAGAGGATGCAGAAGCAATTATGTTGAAGGCCTTACGCCAGAATTAGAGGACCTGTTGCAGCAATACCTGGCACTGTTTAACGCAAACCCTCTATCCGCGGAAACTATCAAAAACCAGGAGAGATAAATGGCTGAGGACAATAGAGGAATTGGACATGAAAAGGAGCAGTCAGAAAGCCTGGACACTCGTTAAACGTCTCAAAAATGACCCGACTGTCTCTCCAGGACATGCTCCCGTCACAGCCGACCAAATAGCCCACCAGCTTTTCAAGAAAGGGAAAACCGACACCAAAATCAGGAAGTCGGGGACCAAAATAGACAGGATTGAACACCAAGAAAATTCAAATCTGACCACCCTTCTCACAATTGCAGATCTGGACAAAGCCATAGCGAAATGCAAGCAAAGGAAGGCCCCGGGCCTGGACGGGATTTTTGTTGAACACATTAAACACTTTGGTCCCAACGTTAAACAATGGCTACTGAAACTGTTTAACAATTGCATGGAAACATGTCAGATTCCCCCCAGAAATTTTCGACCCGTATCACTTCTCTGCCATATCTTTAAAATCTTTGAAAGAATACTCCAGAATCGCCTCTCCAGTGTCATCGCAGGTAATTAACCTAACGCAGCTGATTGAAGACGGCTATGAGAACCGGAAAATAACCGGTGTCGCCTTTATAGACTTGACAGCCGCATATGACACCGTCAACTTACGTCTGCTAATGAAGAAGCTGTATGCCATTACCAGGGACTTTAAATTCAAATCCACAGTTAGAAGTCTGTTAGAGAACCGTAGGTTCTCTGTGGAATTCCAAGGGATGCATAGCAGGTGGCGGGCTCAGAAAAATGGTCTCCCTCAGGGCAGCGTACTGGCACCCTTACTTTTTAACATATACACCAATGATCAACCACTGCCAGCTGGTACGGAAAACTATATCTACGCCGATGACCGTGCTATGGCCGTACAGGGTGACTCCTTTGAGGATGTTGAGACAAAGCTCACGGAAGAGCTAGACATGCTCTGTCAGTACTACGACGACAATCAACTCAAGCCGAACCCTAGCAAAACACAAGTTTGCGCCTTCCATCTCCGTAACAAGCAGGCATCCCGTAAGCTGCGTGTGTTCTGGAAGGACACACTCCTCGAACACTGCGTTAACCCCAAATACCTAGGAGTAACCCTAGACAGGGATCTGACGTATAAACAGCACTGTATTAACACCAAAATGAAGGTGAGCGGCAGAAATAACATTCTTCGGAAAATAACGAACTCCTCTTGCGGCGCAAAGCCAGAGGTAGTGAGGACCACAGCACTAGCAGCAGGCGAATATGCAAGCAGTGTCAGGTACAACTCTACCCACGGTAAACAGGTCGACGTTGCTCTGAACGAGACGTGCAGGCTCGTCACTGGATGTCTGAAACCGACGCCAACAGACAAGCTCTACCATCTTGGTGGGATTGCACCTCCTGCAGTGCAAAGAGAAGATGGGGTGTCGTTTATCTACTTACTTGCCACATTCTTCTTCATAGGGCGACGGTTTACAGTCTGTTCAAACCTCGGCCATAATTACTCTACTTGCACCATAGCAGAGCTAAATGATTTCCAGACTTTTCTAAATAGGATGCTAGTCACTATCACCTCTTTCTAGCCAAAACGCCAGGCCTATTTGTAGATACACGGCGTATTTCCATTGCGTACCGACTGTAGAACATGCTGCTCGAGATAGTTTTCTGCGACTGTAGAACATGCTGGTCGACATAGTTTTCTGAACACGCGTTCAAAATAATTTACCAAGAATGCCTGTATGTACCCCATAGAAGGCCCTGTCTATACTTAGTCGATTGTAGTCGACTGCCACTAATATTGATTGATCTACGTATTTCCGCCATACTCAGGGTAGACATTCATTGAACGACTATGAAATTGTCACGGCGGATTCGGGTGGTCGATAGAAACATGGAAAAACTATTTCACCTAGATCTGCTATAAGCGCCCAGATAATTTCACAGTCACTCTTTTGGTGACTACAATGGGCACTCACCCTCCTATGGCGTCGAATGTGTCTTTTCGATGTACATTCCACGACTCAATAAATATTTCAGACATTTCTACTTCTCCAGGTTTAGGCCAGCTCCTGGTCAAATGGTTCAAATAACTCTAAGCACTACGGGACTTAGCATCTGAGGTTATCAGTTCCCTAGGCTTAGAACTACTTAAACCTAACTAAGTTAAGGACATCACAAACATTCATGCCCGAGGCAGGATTCGAACCTGCGACCATAGCAGCAGCGCGGTTCCCGACTGAAGTGCCTAGAACCGCTCGGTCACAGTGGCCGGAAGCTCTCGGTTCATTGTCACCAGTGTCGTGGAAGCCAGTATATTCGGAAGGGTTGTTAGGAATACTGGCACAATTTATTTATTTAAATTGAAAACAGAAGTGCATCTCGGGCTGTCGTTTTATTCTAAATCAATATTACAGGTGTGGAGCCTGCATCGCGGTCCACATATTCGGCAAGAAACTAAAGTTAACAATATGCTTCACCGGCAAGAGCTGATGATGTTGTAAAACCAATAACACATGATGCAGTAAATATTATGTCGACAGATGCTCTATCATGCACGTAAGTACAGAAAGAAAAATTCGGTGTAACTTTCAGGAAGCGATAGTATTCAAAATTAAACTCGTTCTTGAAACAGGTTGTATGGAAATGCGTGTATGGGATCAATGTTTTGTATGTATCGAAATTATTTCCAGTAGCCTGGAATTCATTTCATCACAACTGAGTACAGAAATTCGATAATGTAATTCGATTTCACAGTTCTCGTCCATTCCACAAGGAACGAGCCGTCTGAAATGAACATAATTATGATCACTGTGCTTACTATGTGGTGGTAGACATTACTGGTACTAAATGAATTGCAGAAATGCGCCGGTCGAGTTTCGCCGGCAAAGGAAGGGGCCTCGTTGAGTGGAGGATCTCGCTGCGAGTTATGGAGCGCGCATCTGCTGTTAATTGGCCTTGTTTGATGCGAAATCCGGCCGCCGTTGCTGGCTGCTTCCCGTTCGCCATTAGTCGGCGAGCGGTGGATAATGAGTTGGTGGAATTCAGCGGCGTATCTCCGTGAAATGGGAGCGAGTGCCCGTCCCGTCCCGTCCCTGTACACATTTCAGTGCCCCCGTAAATGTAGGGCGAGCGCTCGCGAGCACGTATCCGCCATTAAATGGCGCGCCAATAGCTGCCTACGCTGGCGCAGGGAGCAAACAGACCGTATCATAGACTTGTATAAGGAGCTGGCAGGCATAGCAACACGTCTCATATATTTATCTGAATGAGAGTAAATTGTTTCTATTCCCATGAAAAACTTATTTGCTTGTAGGGGGACAAGTAAATAGTATGAACGAGGCGTACAAGGAAACTCTGCAGACAAACTCTTAGTACGTACTCAGGGATTAATACGAACTAATTGTTGACTTGCTTGACTGTTATTTTTTCTCTGTTGATGCAGCTCATAACCACTACCTCTGCGCCAAACTCTTCGTATCATTGTCAAAGTGTAAGACATGTTATTGTTGTGGTCTTCAGTCCTGAGACTGATGTGATGCAGCTCTCCATGCTACCCTATCCTGTGCAAGCTTCTTCATCTCCCAGTACTTACTGCAACCTACATCCTTCTGAATCTGGTTAGTGTATTCATCTCTTGGTCTCCCTCTACGATTTTTACCCTCCACGCTGCACTCCAATACTAAACTGGTGATCCCTTGATGCCTCAGAACATGTCCTACCAACCGATCCCTTCTTCTGGTCAAGTTGTGCCACAAACTTCTCTTCTCCCCAATCCGATTCAGTACATCCTCATTAGTTATGTGATCTACCCATCTAATCTTCAGCATTCTTCTGTAGCACCACATTTCGAAAGCTTCTATTCTCTTCTTGTCCAAACTATTTATCGTCCATGTTCCGCTTCCATACATGGCTACACTCCTTACAAATACTTTCAGAAATGACTTCCTGACACTTAAATCTATACTCGATGTTAACAAATTTCTCTTCTTCAGAAACGCTTTCCTTGGCATTGCCAGTCTACATTTTATATCCTCTCTACTTGTACCGTCATCAGTTATTTTGCTCCCCAAATAGCAATACTCCTTTAGTATTTTAAATGTCTCATTTCCTAATCTAATTCTCTCAGCATCACCAGACTTAATTCGACTACATTCCATTATCCACGTTTTGCTTTTGTTGATATTCATCTTATATCCTCCTTTCAAGACACTATCCATTCCGTTCAACTGTTCTTCCAAGTCCTTTGCTGTCTCTGACGGAATTACGATGTCATCGGCGAACCTCAAAATTTTTATTTCTTCTCCATGGATTTTAATACCTACTCCGAATTTCTCTTTTGTTTCCGTCACTGCTTGCTCAATATACAGATTGAATGACATCGGCGAGAGGGTACAACCCTGTCTCACTCCCAACCCAATCACTGCTTTCCTTTCATGCCCCGAGGTCGGATTCTACCAGCTTTTCCATTCGTCTGTTAGAAATTCGTGTTAGTATTTTGCAGATGTGACTTATTAAACTCTTAGTTCGGTAATTTTCACTTCTGTCAACACATGCTTTCTTTGGGCTAAGACATAATGTTTTTAATTATTTTAATATATATTCCAATACCTGTTTTTCACCCTCTACATTTCCATCATGCCTCAACACATGTACCATAACCAAGTTCCTTCTCCCATAATTACTGTTTTGTAATTGTTCCTTTTACTGGAATTTATACAGAGAACTTAATTTCTTATCAGTTAACTTAATTATCAGCATCCATCCGAAATACTACACTTCAAATGTTGCAATAAATCAGGGGTTCGCGATAGTGTTTTGTAGCACATGAGCGGGTTTATTCTATACGCTGGATAGAAGCCCATCTCGTCCCAACTTTGCTCACTGGAACATTTTGGGAAGAAAGCATACTTTTGTCCTAAATAGTTGTGGATGTATATTTTTACAATGCTCTCTTTTCTTCTACTCAGCCGAATAAAATAAATCGAAGTTTTAAAATTACTTCATTTTCATCAAGGTTTATACAGCTTCGATAAAATACTTCTACTAACGTACGTTACTCATCACAATTAGGTTCAACATGTAACGCTAGAGACACGTTGTCTGTCACCGAAAAATATTAATAACATAACTCAATTGAAGAGAGGAGCATAGTCATAGAACAGGAGTAAGCTACAAAAAGCACTTTTAGTAACCCGCCTTGTGGCGTTGTTCTCATTTAAAAAGAAAAAAATCTTTCCCCTAACTAGTTAATGGTTGTAAATACATCCACATGCGCCTATACCTAACAGGAGATATTATACGTTTCTTTGAGTGTGACTACAATAATAATACCACAGATCTAAATCTAATACACTGACAATCTCCATCTTAACAACAATTAAAATATAATATTAAACGCATAATGTTAGCAACACACATTTGCACAGATTTCCAATGAAGAAAACCATATGTATCTCAGGATGCTTCTTAATATCAGAAAGTGAGTCGTATTAAGTCTTCTGCAAAAGGGTAAAAGTGGGATCGACACTACTGCTAGTGAAGTCTAAGTTAGTAACAGATCTGGAACAGAACTGCAGCATTCATTTGTTATGCCTTTACCGCAGTTTTATTTAAAATGTTTTGCGTAAATGCTACCTGTTCTGAAATCAATACTTACAGCAAGACACAATTTTTTAAATACAGATATCAATTAATTAAGTGATCCTCAAATACTGGTTCTCAGCTGTATTTTATAGTAATAATATGCTTGTAGCAACTAACAGGAGAATCCAAAAACGTCGACTAACATTAAGACTTCTAAAGTGGCTATATTTCTTGCTCAGTAAAACACAAAAATATTTGGAGTGACAGTAACATTTTAAGATGTCCTTAATATTAATTGACTTTGGTGAATTCGACGGTGAGCTAAGTGAAGTTGGTCGCTAAC
Organism: Schistocerca gregaria; assembly: GCF_023897955.1. Lineage (NCBI taxonomy): Eukaryota > Metazoa > Arthropoda > Insecta > Orthoptera > Acrididae > Schistocerca > Schistocerca gregaria. The sequence goes on from NC_064923.1 coordinate 295,145,988, forward strand.
GTCAGGGGCAGAGTGATACGTATTTCGGCCAGTGCAGGGTTAATAGAAGTGACAGACAGGGGAAATACTTTATTTATTGCCGGTAGAAGTGGCCGTGCGGTTCTAGGCGCTGCCGTCTGGAACCCCGAGACCACTACGGTCGCAGGTTCGAATCCTGCTACGGGCATGGATGTGTGTGATGTCCTTAGGTTAGTTAGATTTAACTAGTTCTATGTTCTAGGGGACTAATGACCTCAGAAGTTGAGTCCCATAGTGCTCAGAGCCATTTGAACCATTTTGAACTTTATTTATTGTTTCTCTTCCATAGCTGACAACTCAAGAGCTTGGGCAGCTAGCATCGGTCAGCTGCTGTGGTATAAATGTCAGACGGAAGTTACATGGATTAGTGAAGGCCCGTCATAGAGACGGCCAACTTCAAAGGTGGAACACGTTGTAGCAAGTTATATGGACTCAAATTAACGAATATCCAGCACGCTGTAATAGCATTGGGTCAGCAACTTCTGTTAATCAGTACAACCAAAAACCATCCAAAGTTGCAAATTCCACTGTTTTTATTTACTCCAGGACAATGACTAGTTACGGGCCAGGATTCAGTATCCAATCACCGTAACGTAGTCAGAAACGGAATAACTCATAGATAGAATACAAATAGTGGTATTTGCATTTTTGGCTGGTTTTTCATCGTACCGAAATCCAATTAAGGCTGTTGTAATACAATGCATGAGTAAGAGAAAAATGACGTACAAAATATTTAGTAAACATTTGTGATCGTATCACAGATGGCAGTTACTGTTATTAATTAATATACTACTTTATGTAGGTTACCAACGAGTAGCAAGATCGGTAGGGGAAGGTATGAAAATGGACAGGGCGGGAAAAGTGTTGTGCGGACGTTTGCCACCATTTTACGTGCTCTGAAGAGTTGGGTCCCTTGTCTCCCCGTCATCCTCCTCCTCCACCCCTGCCACCCGACCCGCAGTAAAGGTACCGACTGAGCCTTTCGGCTGCTTTACTTAACATAGAACCAGACTCTCTTTGGATTTTCCGCCACATGTCCAGAGAAAGTTTCGTTGTGGAAACTATTAAATGCATCTCGCATTGAAATCCACACCAGATTTCGAGCCTCTGTAAAACTTCACCAATCTTGGAGATTTTGTGTTCGTCTAAATTATACTTGCCTTTTTTATGGTCCTGCAGCACCTTTCTGTCGTGTTTTGTGTACCAAGGGGATCAGTTCAGTCTCTTATTAATTTATTTGGTATGAATCTCTCGAGTGCTGTTAATACTATTTCTCTGAACTTAATCCACATGTGGTCTCCACTTAAATAGTTTGGAAGGATTGGAGACTGTCTCTTACAAAGACGTCAACTGAATTAGTAGTTGCTTTTATAAATAGATATATTTCGCGTTTAGTTACGGAATTGAGCCTCGCTACGACTGTGTGTTCACTAATGCCTGTATCCGTAGTGATGCTCAGGATCTTTTGTGACTAAGAGGTCAAGTGTGCTTTCATAACCATTTACAGTTTGAATGGCTTCTTGAACTAATTCTTCAAAATAATTTTAAAAAAAGATTTAGAACAATTACGGAAGTTGCTTTCTATTTACAATAGGGTCTGAAAATATATTTATGTCAACATACGGAAGGTAGATTGAAGTCACTGCCAACTACACTCCTGGAAATGGAAAAAAGAATACATTGACACCGGTGTGTCAGACCCACCATACTTGCTCCGGACACTGCGAGAGGGCTGTACAAGCAATGATCACACGCACGGCACAGCGGACAACCAGGAACCGCGGTGTTGGCGTCGAATAGCGCTAGCTGCGCAGCATTTGTGCACCGCCACCGTCAGTGTCAGCCAGTTTGCCGTGGCATACGGAGCTCCATCGCAGTCTTTAACACTGGTAGCATGCCGCGACAGCGTGGACGTGAACCGTATGTGCAGTTGACGGACTTTGAGCGAGGGCGTATAGTGGGCATGCGGGAGGCCGGGTGGACGTACCGCCGAATTGCTCAACACGTGGGGCGTGAGGTCTCCGCAGTACATCGATGTTGTCGCCAGTGGTCGGCGGAAGGTGCACGTGCCCGTCGACCAGGGACCGGACTGCAGCGACGCACGGATGCACGCCAAGACCGTAGGATCCTAAGCAGCGCCGTAGGGGACCGCACCGCCACTTCCCAGCAAATTAGGGACACTGTTGCTCCTGGGGTATCGGCGAGGACCATTCGCAACCGTCTCCATGAAGCTGGGCTACGGTCCCGCACACCGTTAGGCCGTCTTCCGCTCACGCCCCAACATCGTGCAGCTCGCCTCCAGTGGTGTCGCGACAGGCGTGAATGGAGGGACGAATGGAGACGTTTTCGTCTTCAGCGATGAGAGTCGCTTCTGCCTTGGTGCCAATGATGGTCGTATGCGTGTTTGGCGCCGTGTAGGTGAGCGTGACAGTCAGGACTGCATACGACCGAGGCACACAGGGCCAACACCCTGCATCATGGTGTGGGGAGCGATCTCTTACACTGGCCGTACACCTCTGGTGATCGTCGAGGGGACACTGAATAGTGCATGGTACATCCAAACCGTCATCGAACCCATCGTTCTACCATTCCTAGACCGGCAAGGGAACTTGCTGTTCCAACAGGACAATGCACGTCCGCATGTATCCCGTGCCAGCCAACGTGCTCTAGAAGGTTTAAGTCAACTACCCTGGCCAGCAAGATCTCCGGATCTGTCCCCCATTGAGCATGTTTGGGACTGGATGAAGCGTCGTCTCACGCGGTCTGCCCGTCCAGCACGAACGCTGGTCCAACTGAGGCGCCAGGTGGAAATGGCATGGCAAGCCGTTCCGCAGGACTACATCCAGCATCTCTACGATCGTCTCCATGTGAGAATAGCAGCCTGCATTGCTGCGAAAGGTGGATATACACAGTACTAGTGCCGACATTGTGCATGCTCTGTTGCCTGTGTCTATGTGCCTGTGGTTCTGTCAGTGTGATCATGTGATGTATCTGACCCCAGGAATGTGTCAATAAAATTTCCCCTTCCTGGGACAATGAATTCACGGTGTTCTTATTTCAATTTCCAGGAGTGTATAATTGTATGAGTTGGGTATCTATTTGTGATGACACTGAGGTTTTCTTTGGCTGTTCAGCAACTGTTTCATTTGAGACCAGGGGTCGCTAAAAGGAGCCAGTTATTAATTATTCCGGTTATCGAATATAACCTCTGCCCATACTAAGTCACAGGAAATATCCGCTTCAATATCGCTTGTGAGCTGGAACAAACATTACATTATTTTTCCTTAAGTTGTACTTCTTGTTTCTGTTGTTTTGCAGATCATTACAATTACGGCTTTTCCCTCCAAAACCTAGGGTGCTTTCTCTGTGACCCTGTAAATACAAGAGCTAAACAATGTAGAACAACGACGTACGTTACAAGCATAGCATTCTGTATAACTTCATTTCCTTACTTCCAACATTTTAAAATTGTACGTCTACTTTAGGTGACATGTCAATCATAGATGTTCTTATCCCTATTTAGTGAACGTATTTTCAGTCCTGTTTTGAACATTTTCCCGCTACACTTAATTAATTAATGTATCGCCGTAAGGTATATCGCATTTTAGAGAGTAAATTAATATGGAGTTGGCCGTTCTTCTTTTCAAACATTCACATACCCATTTCCTCTTTCCTTGTTGTCTTTTGGGCATGCAGTTGTAGTAATTAAAGTAGGCACGAATGCAGTGATCAAAAAGATTAGCGTACATTCGCATTCTCTATACATCGTTCCTTTCTTGTTGCTCCCACGGCGATGGACTATTTCTATCGCAATGAGTAGCGTGAAAGGAAGCTACCGTACAGACAGAGGAGTCTATATTTATACTTGGCAGAAGTAATTACATACTGACATAAACGTCGGTATTGCTTTCGTTTCCGAAAAGTCATAAACGAAGCTCTGTATGTGGCCAAGATGTCGAAGAAGAAGGTCCCTTACGTAATGGTTGTATCGAGTAAGATGTAGAGACGGCGGTTTAAAAGAGGACAGAAGAAGTACGAGGAAGGGCGCCGCTTACCTGAGTGATCTCTACCTGGTGAAGGGGCAAGTGTGGCAAATGTCCGTCGTGCCAAATGTCCGGCATTCGGAAAAGTAACCACTGCATATTTTTTGACCCCTAAAGCGTTGTCGCCTGCCGATAAGTGGCCAGACCAGTTCCTATGTACGCCATCAGTGTTGTCAGTAAGACTGAAAGAGGAAGTTTCTTCCGCTATTTCTTAGTAAAATCAGCTTTTTTTCTGAGTTGTTGGATGTAATAAATCATTTATATTATTATTTTTACCTCACTTATAAGGCAGGTAAAGCTTTTTACTTCATCAGTGTAGTACTTTTGGAAAGCGACCACACTATTCGTCGGGAAAAGTGGCCCCAAAGTGTTTACCCCAATGAGAGTTGGTTAATTCCGGAAAACACGCGTAATACAACAGACAAAAATGACTTCTAAACCCTTTTGTACCCAAAGCTGTCATCCACTATTTAATCGCTCTGCGAAAATTTTGAATTAATTAAGTTACGTTGTTTAAAACAGTCGCCGTTGTGTAGTATGTGGCCTAATACAAAAGTGCGACTGAAAATGGTCATCTGTAGCCGCTTGGTACTGCTCTAGACGGTAGAACACCGATATGCATGGAAAATAACTCGGAAAATAACAAACATGGAATCCTGTTACGGTGGCATTACGACAGTACTCGCTTAGATACGGAAAACTGTTCAGTGTGTAAGCCTTCAGGAAAATTAATGTAGTTGTAATACATTATTTTCTTCTTCCTTTAAACGTAGCCGCGCTGGATTAGCCCAGCGGTCTAGGGCACTGCAGTCATGGATTGTGCGGCTGGTCGCGGCGGAGGTTCGAGTCCTCCCTCAGGCATGGGTGTGTGTCTTTAGGTTAAGTGTGTAAGCTTAGGGACTGATGACCTTAGCAGTCAAAAGTACCATAAGATTACACACACTTTAAACGTATTTGGTCTGTGCAGCGTCCTGCTGTCGGCAGGAAAAAAACTATCGATCAAGTTTGAACACATTTTATTATAACTAAAACGCCTTCTTGGCGTGCACTAGTTTCCAAACGCAAAAAAAAGAGGAACAACAGTTCTTGTGGTGTCAAAAACCAGTAAGAGTACAAAAGAATGAAAAGAAAATAATAACCAAAATATTACTATAGACAATTACAAAGATACAACTTTCTACTGAAGGCTACCACGAATGACTATTATGCTGGAACCGGCGTAGATATTGCCCGGAGCTGTCCTTGCTGTAGGTACACACTACCGATCTGCAACTGCTAGCGTGCTTATAACGTCGATTCGGCGGAGTGCTGCACGTAGTCACATTTGTTCCAATTGTAGGATCTCCGTCAAATGGATTTTTATGAAATATTGCCATGTTTATGCGGGAAGTCTGTTGATGTTTACACCCACTTTCGATGTTTTGATCAGAGCTCTTGAAGGCAGGTGAGCAGCCCGCCTTGCATGTTTGTTGTACCGGCCCTCTACCTGATAAGGGGCCGCTAAGACAGTCTGATACTTTATATCATATACATTCAAAATATGTAAGTGGTAAGCTTCTATCAAAACCATGATTTGGTGAAAATTGAATTCCTCTTTGAGTGTCCCCTCTCATCCCTACAGTACATACACTAAGTCTAGTACTGTTTTTTGCAAAAACATGTAATGCGACATAGGTAGTCTTCTGCCAACCACTGATATGTCGTTTTGTGTGGTGCCATGGAGGCGGTCTTGCATGTTTACTGATTGGTGATAAGAGTCAGCGACTATCCCTGAGAAAAAAAATACCTAACATCGATTACATGTTTAGGGTTTGGTGCGTCTGAAGAGGTGGCTGATAGACTCGAAATCAATCACGCAATACAGAAAGTAGAATCCATGCTTGCTGCCAGATGCTACTTTACTCATAATCGATAATTATCAGATGGTTTAGTTTTCACTATCCACTATGATGAAAAGTCAAAATACGAGTAAGTTTCACTTTATAGCCTAACCAGATGCAATTAACTTCAGGTCCGCCACATCTCTTGGAGCTTTACATTTATGTTTCTGAATGGTAATCATTTTCGAAACTGATATTATTCGGTGCAAACATTGCATCACAGGCAGTCTGGCTACGGCTTTGAAATAATGCTGTTATAACTACCAGAAATCTTCTTGAGATGCAGCCTAGGCTTACTGTCCGTATAGAGAGCCCACATCGTTTCCGGAAACACATTCTTACCTCAGATCGTCTAGAATTATATTGTTATTGAAGAATTAAGTTAGCTGTGATCACTGGCAATTCTTTTCATTACTACGACTGGTTTCGACGGATCTACAATGTTATCATCTGATCTTGTCATTACAAGATCCGTTGATGATGATTGGTGGGTGGGGCGCTCAAATGCGCGGTCATCAGGGTCCTTACAAAGTTCCAATTTTTACACAGTCCAATTGCTTTCTCAGTCTAACCTAGCCACTGTCATGAATGATGATGATGATGATGAAATAATGAGGACCACGCACAGAGAAAATCCCAAACCAGGCCAGGAATCGAGCTCGGGACCTCGTGACCCACACAAGATGCGATGATGACATCGGATGATAATGTTGCAAGATCCGATATCATTGTAGATCTGTGGGTACCGGTGGTAGTAATACGAAGAATTGTTAGCGATCCTGGCAGACTTGAAGCTTCACGAAAATTTTAGCTTTCTCCTCGCCCCAAACCACTGACACAATGTGAAATTTATATATTCTGTTAGAATTACTAAGTGTGAAACTTCTGCAGCTTCGACAGATAGGACTGCATAAAACTATAATGTTTTATGCTGTAGGCATTGTTCCATACCACAAAATTCGTGAGGAACACAGTTATGTCTGTAACGAGAAGAACGCTATTCTATATGTCAAGTTTTAATGTTTCTAGATAAAGTTTCGACTGAGTTTGCCCTACAAGAAGAAAACGGATAAACGAATATAAATAGATTCGCTTCAAGGGTAGGAAAAATTTACAGCTACCATTACAGTTTTCTATTCTTGACGTCTTTTTCTGAATTATTTTGCACATTGCATTATACGTTTCATCACTCCAGGAATCGCTCTCCTTTTTCGATTATGCCGTATACACAGCTACCAAATGTCAGTTCATATGTACGTGCCCGACGTGACAACTGAATGCAGCTATTTCTGCGTTGGGAAGGTGAAGAATGAAAAGTCTGCTGGGAAAGATAAGCTTTCGAATGTTATTTGCTCGTCTCGAACATGGAATTTTGCCAACATTTTACCTCTTTCAGCACTATTCGTGAGCGGAATTCTCCTCGCGCTCCGAGATACTGTCGCAGCCTGCTTTTTTCCCTCTATTTTCTTTTTTTCCCCTGCCACAGTGGTCGGGAAATAGCATTTGGCCCGATTTTCCAATCGTCGGGAGAACGTCTGGAGCTCGGGCGCGCCTCTGCCGGTAGAGACGTGCAAACAGGCGCCGTTAAAGACCAGAATGGAAGAGCGGGCGCGCAGGCGCCGCGGTCATCGCCGGGCACCTAATTGTGTTAGGGTTAGGGTTAGGGTTAGGGTGAGAGTTTGGGCCGGCGGGGGCGCGGCGGGCGGCGCGTGAGCGTCCCCAGGCACCGCGGCGGCGCGCGTGACCTGCCTCTCTGCTTGCGGGCGCCGCTGATTAAATACGTCCCACCTGCCGCGGAGGCGGCGCCGCGACTGACTGCACTCTACCTGGCCCGCCAGCGACCTAGCCACGTGCCGGTTTCTCCTCTTTCTCCTGCACAGGAGCATGAATTTAAAGTTGATAGTGGGATGGTAGCTCACACGCGTAGCAAAACGGCTCTCAGCACTATGCGACTTATTTTCTGAAGTCATCAGTCGCCTATATCTTAGAACTAATTAAACCTAATTAACCTAAGGACATCACACACATCCATGCCCGAGGCAGGATTCGAACGTGTGACCGTAGCGGTCGCTCAGTTCCGGACTGTAGCGCCTAGAACCGCACGGTCACTCCGGCCTGCCACGCGTACCAAAAACACTGACACAATAAGAAATTGGCCCTCTACGGGTAACAAACCAATAAGCTACAGCTTCTCAAAATTAACGCTTGTCAACAAAATACGAATTTCAGAGTAAATTATCAGTCGGTTTGGAAATTTAGGTGTACCCCAAAAGTGTTTATAGAAACATGTGTGAGAGAAGTTGTTAAATCCAGGGAAGTTCTTACGCAAAAAAAATAACAAATTCCAATTATATACCTTTAAAAAAGCTCTATTTCAGGCCGCAAGTGGCCCATCGGGACCATCCGACTGCCGTGCCATCGTCAGGTGAGCCTGCGGCTAGGAGGGACGTGTGGTCAACAAACCGCTCTCCCGGTCGTGGTGATGGCATCACGAGCCTGAGTGCACCCCGAAAAATGGCAACAGCGCATGGCGGCCTGGGTGGCCACCCAGCCAAGTGCCGGCCACCGTCGACACTGCTTAACTTCGGTGATGTGACGGGAACCGGTGTATCCACTGCGGCAAGGCCGTTGCCATACACATTTAAATGACTTTGTAATTCTGTCAGAGACAACGAAGGACTTGGAAGAGCAGCTGAGCAGAATGGATAGTATCTTGAACGGAGGATATAAGTTTAATATCAACAAAACAAAACCAAAGATAATGGAATGTAGTAGAACAGTCAGGTGATTAGGAAATGAGACAGTGAAATTAGTAAAGCAGTTTTTCTATTTAGGAAGCAAGAAAACTGATGATGCTCGAAGTAGTGAGGATGTTATGTACGAGGCGGAAGGGTGACTTGGCTGTGTCACGCAATTTGACTCTCAGTGTAACCATTAATTGCACGTAGGCTGACGTGCGGATCAATGAACTATACTTGACGGGATGTATCTGGAACATCTTAGGTGATTAGAAAGTTAGTGGACAGGAATACAGTTAAATACTTAGTTTTCATTCAGCATAACCGGTGAACGTCGATCTTGACTTTTTACAATAATATTTACAAGTGCAGTTATACAGAGTGTTACAAAAAGGTACCGCCAAACTTTCAGGAAGCATTACTCACACACAAAGAAAGAAAATATGTTATGTGGACATGTGTCCGGAAACGCTTACTTTCCATGTTAGAGCTCATTTTATTACTTCTCTTCAAATCACATTAATCATGGAATGGAAACACACAGCAACAGAACGCACCAGCGTGACTTCAAACACTTTGTTACAGGAAATGTTCAAAATGTCCTCTTTTAGCGAGGATACATGCATCCACCCTCCGTCGCATGCCATCCCTGATGCGCTGATGCAGACCTGGAGAATTGCGTATTGTATCACAGCCGTCCACAATACGATCACGAAGAGTCTCTTACATTTGGTACCGGGGTTGCGTAGACAAGAGCTTTCAAATGCCCCATAAACGACAGTGAAGAGGGGTGATGTCAGGAGAGCGTGGAGGCCATGGAACTGGTCCGCCTCTAACAATCCATCGGTCACCGAATCTGTTGTTGAGAAGCGTACGAACACTTCGACTGAAGTGTGCGGGAGCTCCATCGTGCATGAACCACATGTTGTGTCGTACTTGTAAAGGCACATGTTCTAGCAGCACAGGTAGAGTATCCCGTATGAAATCATGATAACGTGTTCTATTGAGCGTAGGTGGAAGAACATACTGACGAAACTAAAATGAGCTCCAAGACGGAAATTAAGCGTTTCCGGACACATGTCCACATAACATCTTTTCTTTATTTGTGTTTGAGTAATGTTTCCTGAAAGTTTGGCCGTACCTTTTCGTAACACCCTGTAGACTGAACTGCGAATACTGCTTTACAATTCTGCTTGCTTCACACATAAAGATCGTCAATGCATAAACTGTACGTAGCGCCTGTCTAGGTCGTAGCTGCTAACTTAGCTGAAGGCAATGCTAATGAGGTCTCTGAAGCTATAAGAAGTGAACCATTCCTATTAAAGTAGGCTGTAGAACTGGGCAATGTACTAGCTTGTCTCGCAAGACCAGCCATTGGTGGCGCTCGGTCTGCTAGCGTCAACAGTGGCGACTCGCGGGTCCCATGTGTACTGATGGACCGCGGCCGATATACAGCCTACAACCTAGCAAGTGTGGTGCCTTGCGGTGACACCACGGAGGATATAACATTTATACTGGCAATGCCAAGGAAAGATTGTCCGAAGAAGGGAAATTTGTTAACTGCGCGTATAGATGTAAGTGTCAGAAAATCATTCCTTAAAGTATTTGTATGGAGTGTAGCCGCTTATGGAACTGAGGAAGTGTAGGAAAGAAGAGAACAGAAGTTTTGAAATATAGTGCTGAAGATTAGATGGGTAGATCACATAACTATTGAGGAGATACTGAATAGCGTTGGGGAGCAAAGAAATTTTTGATAGAATCTGACTAAAATAAGGACACATTCTGAGGCATCAAGGGATCACCAACTGGACGGAATAGGGGGACGCAAAAGTCGTAGAGGGAGACAGCAATCGGGTTCAGGAGGATGTAGATCGCAGAAGTTACTCGGAGATGAAGTGGTCTGCACAGGATAGAATAGCATGGAGAGCTGCATCAAACAAGTCTTCCGACTGAAGACTGCAACGACAACACATTTTAAACGTACACTCTTAAGCTATTTTTTTCATATTTGGCCTTCAAACTGAAGCATTTACCGTACCATGGCACATAGTTTTCAACACTACCTCTGTAGAAATCTTCCTCTTCCTATTACAATCATTTTGTTATACCGGCGTGCGGTTCGGTGTCAGTATCAAAGCGTTGTTTCGCGAGCCCATTCTTGCGACGTCGTTGTTGGAAGGAGATGGTATTCGCTCAGAGTCATGTCCGGGCTGAATGGTGAATGATCAAACACCTCCCACGCAAAACCCCGTAGGACCTCTGAGTTACGATTGGCCATGTGCGGACGTACTTTGTTGAGGAAAAAACGAAAATTTTGCTAAACATTTCTGTTCACGGGACATCCATGCCTGTTATTCACTGTCAGTGAGAAAATCAGCAACAGCTGTAAAAATTAAACAATTCCACTACGGGAAGCACTATTCGGCTTCAGCAAATATGTCCCATTTTCAGGTGAATATTAAAATGTGAGTCCAGAAGTAAACATAACTAAGGTTAAAACAGAGCTAAATACACTGAGGTGCCAAAGGAACTGGTGTAGGCATGCGTATTCAAATACAGGGATACGTAAAAATGCTGAATACGGCACTGCGGTCGGCAACGCTTGTATAAGGCAACAAATGTCTGGCGCAGTCGAAAGATCCGTTACTCATATGGTTCAAATGGCTCTGAGCACTATGGGACTTAATTTCTGAGGTCATCAGTCCCCTAGAGCTTAGAACGATTTAAACCTAACTAACCTAAGGACATCACACGTATCCACGCCCGAGGTAGGAGTCGAATCAGTGACCGTAGCGGTCGTGCGGTTCCAGACTGTAGCGCCTAGAACCGTTCAGACACTCCAGCTGGCGATCCGTTACTGCTGCCACAATATCGGTTTATCAAGATTCAAGTGAGTTTTAACGTGAAGTTATTATCGGCGCACGAGCGATGGAACATAGCATCCCCGAGGTAGCGGTGAAGAAGGGATTCTCCCGTACGACAATTTCACAACTGTCCTGTGAAGCTGGCCGGAGTGGCCGAGCGGTTCTAGGCGCTTCAGTCTGGAACTGCGCGACGGCTACGGTCGCAGGTTCGAATCCTGTCTTGGGCATAGATGTGTGTGATGTCCTTAGGTTAGTTACGTTTAAGTAGTTCTCAGGTCTAGGGGACTGATGACCACAGATGTTAAGTCCCATAGTGCTCAGAGCCATTTGAACCATTTTGAAGGGGACCAACGACGACTGAAGAGAATCGTTCAACGTGACAGAAGTGCAATCCTTCCGCAAGTTGCTGCAGATTTCAATGCTGGGCCCCAACATATGTCAGCCTGCGAACCATTCAACGAAGCATCATCGATATGGGCTTTCGGAGCGGAAGGCCCACTCGTCTACCCTGGATGACATGTACGTACCCATCCAGACTGATCACCTGCATCCATTTATGCCTATTGTTCATGCGGACGGACTTGGTCAATCCCAGCAGGACAATGCGGCAATCCATATGTCCATAATTGCTACAGAGGGCTCCAGGTACACTCGTCCGAGTTTAAACACTTCCGTTGGCCACCAAATTCTACAGCCATGAACATTATTGACCACATCTGGGATTCCTTGCAGCGTGCCGTTTAGAAAAGATTTCTTACAGATTTATGGACAGCCCTGCAGGATTCATGGTGTCAGTTCTCTTCAGCACTACTTCAGACGGTCGCGTCCATGCCACCTCGTGTTGCAGCACTTCTGGGTACTCGCAGAGACAATTCACGACACTAGACAGGTGTATAAATCTCTTTGGCTCTTCAGTGTACATGCTGTTTATTGAGGATGAACTGCTTTTTGACACTGGCTGATAATGAAAGGAAAAAATTGTAAATGTACAATACTACTGGAAGCTTTTACAACCCAAAACTATCTGTCAGTTTCAGTTAGTAGAACTAAAAGAATATAGTTTTATGATTTTACAACAGATGTCACTGAGTACACTTACTAGTAGCCAATATACATAAAGTATTGTGTGTTTCGTCAAACTGATTCCGCGTAGGTGTGCCATTCTTGAACGGTACGGACAGGATGCCTATAGCCTTTTTTTTTTTTGGCTTTTTATAGCGATAATTTGAAGTGGGGTGGAAACAAACTGCTGCATCCTTCAGTCCCCCAACCCCTCCTCACAGTCGACCCTCGTTGGCTAAGCCCTTCAATGATGTGTGCCACTTTATTACGAAGGGCCGTTAAAATGGTCTCTAATTTCCTAATTTTTACAGGTCATTAATCTTGTCAATGGCTTGATGCGACCTGCGACGAATTTCTCTCCGGTGCCAAACTCTTCATCTAAAAGTGCCACTTGCACCCAAAATCCTCAACAGTTTATTGTATGTACACTGATTACCAAAAATGTGGAACACTGGGTAGGAAAGGAAGAAGTGAAATGAAACCTTACGGATTGACAGACTAACTGATTTTATTTCAGTTATCACAAAGTCGAGTCAAAGCTACAAGGAACTCCGCAGTATTACCCCGTTTATCAGCGTAACATTATATCCCCTCTGTTTTGAACGCATGCACTGTTACGACTTGGAAGGCTGTCACGAAGCCGTTGTATCCTCTACTGAGGCAAGCTGACTCACAACTGTTGTAACTGGTGCTCAATAAACAGGGTAGCCTACTGGCGCGGGGGCGGAGTTAACGCCCAAGATCGTTCCAATAATGTTCAATTGCGGTCAGAGCTCGGGATTTTGCTGGCAGCGGTAATATCACATCGTCACGCAGACAGTTCGTGGAGCCACGTACCATGTGTGCACGAGCATTGTCCTGTTGGAAAATAGCAGGATGTCCGTGAAGTGCCGTTGTGTTTCACGACCAGAAGTCACAGCCATTTGTTCCCTCAGCAAGAAGCCAGGAATAAAAACAATGTGGAACTCCACAATATTAGAAGACTGGGACCTATCAAAGCGCTGCCGCTATACTCGCCGCCTATGGCTATCTGGTGTAACCCATTGCTGAACGTAATACGAAGCTGTTGATCCTGCAGCCCGTGCTTCCCGCTTGAAGCGTACGAGATCGATAGGTCGAGTCACGGTCTCTAGTAGAACATCTTTGCCTTTGGAGGGCGTGGTCCCCGCAGAGATCTGTGGCGAGGAGGGTGACAGTAAGACGGGGAAGGTGAAAGAGTTGGTTCGGGATGAGGCGGCCGAACTGGAAGTTGGCGGCGAGGCGCATAGTGTGTCTGGAGTTGATGGCTAGTACAAGTTCGGCAATTAACTGTTCAAATGGTTCAAATGGCTCTGAGCACTATGGGACTTAACTGCTGTGGTCATCAGTCCCCTAGAACTTTAAACTAATTAAACCTAACTAACCTAAGGACATCACACGCATCCATGCCCGAGGCAGGATTCGAACCTTCGACCGTAGCAGTCGCGCGGTTCTGGACTGTAGCGCTTAGAACCGCTCGGCCACCGCGGCCGGCCAATTAACTGTCACCCGTTCTGAGCGTAGCAGCGATACCGGGAATAGAACCTCAGGCCGGTTTCTGGATTTCGTACCTTTAATACCTCGGCTGCGGCCGGCTGCAAATCTTTGGGTGTGTGGGGCGTATACCGAGGGAAAGCGAGTGTTATGTGCATCAACAACCGACCGGACATGGAGGCGCACCGCGGACCGCCGCTGCGTTGAACTCGTGTGTCTGCTCCACGCTTTCCTTCCTGGATCATTGAATAGATATATGTGCTGAGATTCCGATTATGTTTATCGGATGGGGATGAGCCGAGCAACGGCAGTAACCATAGCTGTAACTGCCATTTCGTAGGCCAGTAATTTGACTATTCAGTTAGCGAGTTTTATAAATGTTTGTTCGACGCTCACGTCTGTTTCCATGTCAGACTTCTGGTTATTGATCCCACTTCTCTTTCCAGGTAGGGAAGTTGTGTTTGTCCTCCCATAAAACTACTTTAATGTGTTTCTTATTTAATGCTGCAATCTGCGTGATATTTTCCAAATTCGGTCCCATCTAACAATTTGGCTGCTATAAGGCGGCGGGTTTGTGGTGGCGGGCATTTTTACCTATGTTAAATTGGTTCATTTCATGTGACAAGTCCTGCATCTGTGGTTACTGAAGTGCAGAACTTCATTCCCTGTCTTATTATGTGTTTATACTACCAAGTTTCACTGTGAATTTTTGTATGTCTCTAAGGGTGGGGCCCCTTAATCTAAATTATTAAATCTCTTTCACTTAGGGCTTTATTTTGCGTTCGTTACTACAATCTTATACATAGATGTAATGTTAATCAAAAGGTACTGTTCCACGTGCTGTTACTCTGACGTCCGTTACCAACTGAACGTGTTAGAGTGCAATTTAGTGCTCCGTTCCAGATGGTGGTTACTTGCTTTCCCCTCACCCATGTGGCGCGAGTTTGATGGAATTTGTGGCTGGCAATCACACTTTCTGCTCGGGAACTGCATTAGGAACTGTGTTTATACACTCCTGGAAATGGAAAAAAGAACACATTGACACCGGTGTGTCAGACCCACCATACTTGCTCCGGACACTGCGAGAGGGCTGTACAAGCAATGATCACACGCACGGCACAGCGGACACACCAGGAACCGCGGTGTTGGCCGTCGAATGGCGCTAGCTGCGCAGCATTCGTGCACCGCCGCCGTCAGTGTCAGCCAGTTTGCCGTGGCGTACGGAGCTCCATCGCAGTCTTTAACACTGGTAGCATGCCGCGACAGCGTGGACGTGAACCGTATGTGCAGTTGACGGACTTTGAGCGAGGGCGTATAGTGGGCATGCGGGAGGCCGGGTGGACGTACCGCCGAATTGCTCAACACGTGGGGCGTGAGGTCTCCACAGTACATCGATGTTGTCGCCAGTGGTCGGCGGAAGGTGCACGTGCCCGTCGACCTGGGACCGGACCGCAGTGACGCACGGATGCACGCCAAGACCGTAGGATCCTACGCAGTGCCGTAGGGGACCGCACCACCACTTCCCAGCAAATTAGGGACCCTGTTGCTCCTGGGGTATCGGCGAGGACCATTCGCAACCGTCTCCATGAAGCTGGGCTACGGTCCCGCACACCGTTAGGCCGTCTTCCGCTCACGCCCCAACATCGTGCAGCCCGCCTCCAGTGGTGTCGCGACAGGCGTGAATGGAGGGACGAATGGAGACGTGTCGTCTTCAGAGATGAGAGTCGCTTCTGCCTTGGTGCCAATGATGGTCGTATGCGTGTTTGGCGCCGTGCAGGTGAGCGCCACAGTCAGGACTGCATACGTCCGAGGCACACAGGGCCAACACCCGGCATCATGGTGTGGGGAGCGATCTCCTACAATGGCCGTACACCTCTGGTGATCGTCGAGGGGACACTGAATAGTGCACGGTACGTCCAAACCGTCATCGAACCCATCGTTCTACCATTCCTAGACCGGCAAGGGAACTTGCTGTTGCAACAGGACAATGCACGTCCGCATGTATCCCGTGCCACCCAACGTGCTCTAGAAGGTGTAAGTCAACTACCCTGGCCAGCAAGATCTCCGGATCTGTCCCCCATTGAGCATGTTTTGGACTGGATGAGGCGTCGTCTCACGCGTTCTGCACGTCCAGCACGAACGCTGGTCCAACTGAGGCACCAGGTGGAAATGGCATGGCAAGCCTTTCCACAGGACTACATCCAGCATCTCTACGATCTTCTCCATGGGAGAATAGCAGCCTGCATTGCTACGAAAGGTGGATATACACTGTACTAGTGCCGACATTGTGCATGCTCTGTTGCCTGTGTCTATGTGCCTGTGGTTCTGTCAGTGTGATCATGTGATGTATCTGACCCCAGGAATGTGTCAATAAAGTTTCCCCTTCCTGGGACAATGAATTCACGGTGTTCTTATTTTAATTTCCAGGAGTGTATTTTGGCAGTCTTGCAAGTTTTATTGATACGACTCCGTTAACTCATTGAAAAATTATTTACTTGTTATTCTTGTTGCTGTAATTTTGACTGTCGTGCGACGGCATTCTGTCCATGGTAGAGGCCTGGGCCAATTTCTGTACTAAATTCTGTATTTCTCTGTTAATTAGGCTATCTTTTTGTCGGACTTGGATAAAAGGTGCCAGGTTGATACAACAGGCTTAACGTCCGAAAATCTACATCTACATTTTTACTCCGCATGCCATCCAACGGTGTGTAGCGGATCGCACTTTACGTGCCACTGTCATTACCTCCCTTTTCTGTTCCAGTAGCGTATGGTTCGTGGGAAGAACGACTGTCTGGAAGCCTTCGTGCGCCCTCGAATCTCTCTAATTATACATTCGTGATTTCCTCGGGAGGTATAAGTAGGGGGAATCAATATGCTCGCTACACCGCGATGCAGAGCACCTCTCTTTCAGAGTCTGCCACTTGAGTTTGCTTAAAATCTCCGTAATGCTATCACGGTTACCAAATAACCCTGTGACGAAACGCGGCGCTCTTCTTTGGATCTTCTCTATCTCCTCCGTCAACCCGATCTGGTACAGATCCCACACTAATGAGCAATACTCAAGTATAGGTCGAATGAGTCTTTCGTAAGCCACCTCCTTTGTTGATGGACTACATTTTCTAAGGACTCTCCCAATGAATCTCAACCTGGCACCCGCCTTACTAACAATTAATTTTATCTGATCATTCCACTTCAAATCGTTCCGCACACACACTCCCAGATATTTTACAGATGTAACTGCCAGCAGTGTTTGTTCCGCTATCATATAATAATACAATTTAGGATCCTTCTTTCTATGTATTCGCAATACATTACATTTAACTATGTTAAGGGTCAGTTGCCACTCCCAGCACCAAGTGCCTATCCGCTGCAGATCTTCCTGCATTTCACTACAATTTTCTAATGCTGCAACTTCTCTGTATACTACAGCATCATCCGCGAAAAGCCGCGTGGAACTCCCGACACTATCTACTAGGTCATTTATATATATTGTGAAAAGCAATGGTCCCATAACACTCCCCTGTGGCACGCCAGAGGTTACTTTAACGTCTGTAGACGTCTCTCCATTGACAACAACATGCTATGGTCTGTTTGCTAAAAACTCTTCAATCCAGCCACAGAGCTGGTCTGATATTCCGTAGGCTCTTACTTTGTTTATCAGGTGACAGTGCAGAACTGTATCGAACGCCTTCCTGAAGTGAAGGAAAATAGCATCTACCTGGGAGCCTGTATCTAATATTTTCTGCGTCTCATGAACAAATAAAGCGAGTTGGGTCTCACACGATCGCTGTTTCCTGAATCCATGTTGATTTCTATAGAGTAGATTTTGGGCTTCCAAAAACGACACGATACTCGAGCAAAAACGTGTTCTAAAATTCTACTACAGATCGACATCAGAGATATAGGTCTATAGTTTTGCGCATCTGTTCGACGACCCTTCTTGAATACTGGGACTACCTGTGCTCTTTTCCAATCATTTGGAACCTTCCGTTCCTCTAGAGACTTGCGGTACACGGCTATTAGAAGGGGGGCAAGTTCTTTCGCGTACTCTGTGTAGAATCTAATTGGTATCCCGTCAGGTCCAGTGGACTTTCCTCTGTTGAGTGATTGTTGCTTTTCTATTCCTTGGACACTTATTTCGATATCAGCTATTTTTTCATTTGTGCGAGGATTTAGAGAATGAACTGCAGTGCGGTCTTCCTCTGTGAAACAGCTTTGGAAAAAGGTGTTTAGTATTTCAGCTTTACGCGTGTCATCCTCTGTTTCAATGCCATCATCATCCCGGAGTGTCTGGATATGCTGTTTCGAGGCACTTACTGATTTAACGTAAGACTAGATCCTCCTATGATTTTCTGGCAAGTCGGTACATAGAATTTTACTTTCGAATTCACTGAACGCTTCACGCATAGCCCTCCTTACGCTAACTTCGACATAGTTTAGCTCCTGCTTGTCGGAGAGGTTTTGGCTGCGTTTAAACTTGGAGTGAAGCTCTCTTTGCTTTCGCAAAGCCAAGTGCGCGATCGACCCAACGGCCATCAGAGCTCCTGCACCACTAGACTTTCCGAGCCCATTACATCTTGTTGAAGAAGGGTAGTATAGCAAGTCGACGTATTTATTTGTGTCTTAATCACTGCTCTCCTACTGCAGCTCTACTATTTTTTTTTTAAATTTGTAGATCATGAGACTTGTTGAATTGTTAATCGCCTAATTTGCAAACTGAGTAATTACTAGAGTCATTTACTCTAATGTGTGATGAAAGTGTGGCTTGGCCAACTGGTTGATTATTAATCTTACACTTCATATGCGCTGTTGTGTACTGAACTGGCCTAACACTAGGAAACTAGGATCTGTTAATTTCATGAAGGTTTCCACTGACTATTTGACCATTAAGGACGCAATTCGTAACATCAATTTTGTCTGGTTATATTCTTGCATTCGTTGCGCACCGCCGCTATCCGGCACTACAGTATATATGATTCTTATTTGCGCCGAGCGGAGTGGACGCCCGGTGTGCGGCGCTATGTCACGGAATGCGCGGCCCGTCCCGGTGGAGGTTCGAGTCCTCCCTCTAGCATGTGTGTGTGTGTGTGTGTGTGTGTGTGTGTGTGTGTGTGTGTGTGGTATGTGCGTTGTTCTTAGGATAAGTTAGTTTAGTTTAAATAGTGTGTAAGACTAGGGACCAATGACCTCAGCAGTTTGGTCCCTTAGGAATTTGCACACATTTGAACATTCTTTAATTGCGGATTATACTTCTATTTCGGATTGTAAATCTTAAAGTTCCTATTGAGACAGAATTTTTAGCTCTTTCATTGTAGTGCTACTGATATCATTATTGTATTTAACGAGTTTGATATTAATTTCGTACAGTTTTATATTTGTTAATTTTTCTTTTTCTTAGTGTTCAATACCAAGGGATTTCTTCTTCTAATAGAAGTATAATAAATCTAAATTTGCTCTGGTAAAGTAAAGATGGAGTTCAAAACAGTAATTTTTTGGGTCTCCCTTTGGCCCTGTCCTTCCTTCCACAGACAGCCCACAGATTGCGCACCATACGTTACGGCACAACTCCAAACGCAGCCCTGTGGAATGGGATATTAACGTTAACCTTTCCCTAGATGATAATTCTCTAGATGTCTGTCTTCTCGTCGTCGTTTAATCCAACATGAGGCCACTGTCACACTAGAATGCCTCGAAAATCTGCATACTGCACTATTCGACCAAGTAACCAAATGGAGGTACACAATGCGGCCTCTTTCACAATCCATCAGGTGCTGATAACGCTATCTCGCTGGAGCGTGCTGCAGCCGCGCTTCCTTCACAGTGATCATTCATCATTTAACGGTATTCAGACCCATTATACAGGCCGCCCTAGGCGGTCGAGCGGTTCTAGGAACTTCAGTCTGGAACCGTACGACCTCTACTGTCGCAAATTCGAATCCTGCCTCTGGCACGGATGTGTGTGATGTCCTTAGGTTAGTTAGGTTTAAGTAGTTCTAAGTTGTAGGGGACTGATGACCTCAGATGCTAAATCCCATAGTGCTCAGAGCCATTTGAACCATTTTGAACCCATTATACAATCTTCCAGGCCTGGTAACAACGATAAGCACTGACAACACTAGTGCACTCAGATAGCCGTTCTCCCTTTCACAGGGAATTACAAATCTAATCGTTTAAGTATACGCCGATTAAGTGTATATGTATAAAGTTGTAAACATATGAAAACATCTTAATTAATCCCACTCTCGCATCTTATTTTAATTTCCGTTAACAATCTGCGATGTAAAGAATGAAGACCTGGTGTGAATGACTACATCCTCCTGTTATAACCTTTTAAGTCTGACTACTTCGTTCTTGATTTTATAATCTAAATATTCCGATTTGGTTGATGCACATATTGTCTAAACTTAATTTTCGCGTGCCGGCCGGAGTGACCGAGCGGTTATAGGCGCTACAGTCTGGAACCGCGCGACGCTACGGTCGCAGGTTCGAATCCTGCCTCGGGCATGGATGTGTGTCATGTGCTTAGGTTAGTTTAAGTAGTTGTTGGTTTTAGGGGACTGATGACCACAGCAGTTAGGTCCCATAGTGCTCAGAGCCATTTGAAGCATTTTTTTTTATTTTAGCGGTAACTTACACATATTTTCCTGAGATTTTCGA